>NW_007258841.1:879169-1099180 GCF_000164805.1 Carlito syrichta
AGTCATAGTCTCCTCAGTGATACCTATGCTAACAGATTCTATGTGGAGGACTCATTGAATTTGAGTTCTCTTCCATCTTGTCTAACCTACTCAGCTTAGGAAGAGGAAAGTACATATCCTGACAAGAGTGCAGAGGTTGATTTGCCCAGGGACACACAGGAATTTGTTCTGGCCATACAAAAAAAGAAAGTCAGATTCTCTAATTCCCAGGCCTGTCCACCTTGTATCTGGTCCTCAGCCTATATCTGGGTGTTCCAGCGAAGTCTTTCCCATGTTTACAAGGGATAGCTGTGCCAAAAATGACACTTTGGTATACATCCTGGTATTCCAGCAGCCAATGACAGGTGACTAAGAATGAATGTTGACAAGTGCAAGATGTCTTTTTCTCCATCATCACCATTATCATCATCACCACCTTCATCATCACCATCACCATCATCAATTGTCATTCATGATTAGTTCATCACCACTTTAAGACATTATCCCCTCGAATCCTCCCAATAATCTGGGGCAATGCAAAGAAAGCAGATGCTCCAAGAGGCTAAGCAACCCAAATAACACAGGCAAAAAAGAGCAGAACTGGAATTCAGTCCCAGGTTGGCTAGGTTGCAGTGTAACTTGCTTGACCATTAAGTTACACAACTTTCTTTTCCTGCCTTTTCTATATGTCTTTTATTTTAAAAAGTAGAAGACTGTCAGATCACAGATCTGCAGAAGAAGTCCTTATGAAAAGGCACTAAGGGTGGGTGGAGGTGACTGAGTGCTAACTTGAATGCCAAGAGCACCCAGTACCAAGATTTCTCTGCTGTCCATCTCTGAATTTGCATCTATGCAGAGCACGTTCTGGAAGTAATAAAACTAAGTCTGTTTGGGGTCAAATAGTCTTGGAGCTCAATCTTAAGCACTGTATCTTACTAAGAAATCTTAGGCCATTTATATTACCTCCCTGTGCCTCCATTTCCTCACTTGTAAATAGAGAAAGCAATACTTAGTATGAGAATAAGACTATAGTGAATGTTATAATGTCTAGCCCATCCATTTTCTCTCTAACTTCAGATACATCTGCTCCATGAGGAACAAAAAGAACATCTTAAAATGTGTGTTCTCAAAACACATTGTGGAGTCACAGTGTTACTGATGAGTAGGAAGAGGAAAGGAGAAACGTTATAGCTAGAGGTCAGCTCTGAAATCAGAACTAAAGATTGGTAGATTGTCATTTGACAGGAGGAGCAATACTATTCTTGGAAGAGGGCTGAGATGTAGAGAGACTCATCGTGCCTGGTATTTTCAGGTAACAGGGGATTCAGTAGAAGGTTCATAGAAGCATCATGGAAGATGTATTGGAGCAACTTGTTGCTGGGCTTAAGTGCTCACTTAAGGGGTTTTTGCTTTCTTCTACACACTGAGGTGGGATTAGACTAACAGAGTATAAAAATATGATTTTTAGTCAGAAGGACTGGGCTGTTATGTTACCACAGAGTGTCATCACAACAAACATGGGAAACACCAAACTCTTTTGCTTGTCAATGGTAGGTCATAGAGGTGTGAAACCTCTATGTCTGCACAAAGGAAAGAACAGGAGTTCCTGAGAGCTTTATCCCTCTTGAGTGGCCCTCGGTCAGTCTGTGATTATCTGGCATGGGAGTATGAAAGTCCTTGACTCTGGTAAGGACAAATTGTAAGATGCAAGTTATACCCATGCACTCCCTACTGGGTTCAGGAAGAAGCTTTCTTCTCCCAGACTGTGCCTGAAATCGCACTCTTGTTTGGATTCTTCCCCTTCCTTGGCCCTGCTTATCCCACTCTTTTCAATAAATCACCTGAACTCAAACCTTGCCTTAGGGTCTACGTCTGGGGAACCCAACTTGGAGAGGTAAAAACAAACATTATTTTAGGAAAATCAGTCAGGAAGCAAACTGCAAGATGCACTGAAGTGGAAAGAGTTTGGAGAAGAGAAGGGTCTAATCTTCTGTAATGTCAGAAAACAACAGTAGAGCACTGGGTCTCTTCAAGTCATCAAGGCTTGGCATGATTTGGCACCCTTCTAGTTTTCCAGCCCTGTGGTCCTCTACTCCTCTCAAAACTCCTATATCATCTCAAACTGTTGCAATTCTTCAAATCTCTGTGAATTTACTCATTCTGCTCTTCCTACCTGACATTCTTCTGTCATCTTCTGTGCCTAGTAAACTCCTACTGATCCTTCAAAATCCAACTCAAATATCCCCTCCCCCAACATCTTCCCCACAATCCAAGGGGAATACTTAACATTTCCCTCCATAATTCTCCTCTTAACACATGACCTGAAGTCCTATCATGACTGGCCTGGCACGGTGGTTTGCTTTGGCCACTTTTTATTTTTCCAATGGATTTGTTTCTTCCTGAGGACAGGGGCCATGCTTGTTTGTTTATTTATTTATTTTATTTTAGAATCCTGGGGTACATGTGAAAATTTGTTACATAGGTTTATTGCATGAAGGTGAGGTGTGGGCTTCTGGTGTACCCACCAACACTCCCAATGGTAACCATGGTACTCAGTAAGTGGTTTTGTATCTCTTATCTTTCCTCCCTCCCTTCCTCCTTTAGAAGTGCCCAGTGTCTGTTGTTCCCATCGTTGTGTGACCAGTGTTTAGTACCCACTTATGAGTGAGAAGATGTGGTATTCAGTTTTTTTCTTTTTTGATAGTTCACTTAGAATGATGGCCTTTGGTTGCATCAATGTTGCTGAAAAGAACAAAATTTCATTCTTTATAGCTGGGTAGTATCCCATCATATATACATACTACATTTTCTTTATCTGGTCCACCACCAATGGGCATTTGGGCCAGTTCCATATTTTTGCTATTGTGAGTAGTGCTGCAATCAACGTATGTGCAGGTATCTTTTTGATAGATGGAATGATTTGGGTGTATACCCAGAAATGGGATTGCCACATTGAATGGCAGATCCATTTTTAGTTATCTGAGAAATCCCCAAACGCTTTCCATGGAGGTTGAACTAGTGTACATTCCCACCAAATGTACAAGTGTTCCTTTTTTCTCCACAGTCTTGTCAACATCTGTTGTTTTTGACTTTTTAATAATAGCCATTATGACCAGTGAGATGGTATCTTGTAGTTTTGATTTGCATTTCTCTGATGATTAGTGATGTTGAACATGTTTTCATATGTTTGTTGGCTGCTCGTACATTTTCCTTTGAGAAATGCCCACTTTTTAATGGGGTGATTTGTTGTTTTCTTGCCTAATCATTTGAGTTCCTTGTAGATCCTGGATGTTAGGTCTGTGCCAGATGTATAGCTTGCAAATATTTTCTTCCATTCTATGTTGTTCCTTTACTCACAGATGGTTTCTTTTGCTGTGCAGAAGCTTTTTAGCTTGATAAAGTCCCATCTGTCAATTTTAGTTTTTGCACTATTTGCCTTTGAGGACTTCAAGGACCATGTTTTCCACATCTTTATAATAATGAAAATGAGAGTGAACACTTATGTTGTGCATAACATTTTTCAGACACCATTGCAAGTGCTTCACATATTAACGCATAACTCATCAAATTCTTACAACAGCTATTAGATGAAGAAAGCTTCCACAGCTAGTGAGTATCAGAGCTGCAAGATCTAGGGCCCCTGTTTTTGAGGATTAGGCTCTAGTCCAGCGTTCACCAACCATAGCCTATGGGCAAAATCTTGCTGCTGCCTGCTTTTATAAATAATGTTTTATAGAAACACAATCATGCCTAATGACGTATCTATTGCCTATAGTTGCTTATGTACTTCAATGGCAGAGTTGAGTATTTGCAGCTGAGAACTTAAGGACCACAAAACTCAAAAGATGTATTAACTGACAATTTACTGGACACATTTGACACCTCTGCTTTCCAGCCTCTCTCAGGACTTCACACACACACACACACACACACCTCTTAGAATTCACAGCATAACTTAACAAGATAAGTATTAGTATTTCCACTCTGCAGATGAAGAAATAGACCCGAGGGAAGTTAAATGAGTCCAAGGTTAGCGATCAAAGAAATGGCAAAGCAAAAACTCTATCACAAGCCAACTGACCCCAAAATGTGTGACCACAAACCACGAGCTTTACAACATGCACAGAAATGCTTGGGCAACTGAGCAGTTACCTCTCCAAGGAGAAGGGCTTGTCAGTCTGCAAGGCTGATGTTGTTGATACAGAATGAAATAAGACTTCATGCCCCCCTCATTCTCCCCCACTGGGCCCAGTGGCCACTTAATACAAACTGCCCCTTCCTTCCCTCAGCAGGGTCCCTCATCTCTCACAGTCAGAGTGTTGTTGAGGAGGGAAAAGTCATCCATCTTCCTGAGAAGTGATGGTGCCCAGCAGGGTACCATCTCCCCAGCTGCTGAACCAGCAGGACCCTGACAGGCATGATGCATTCTCTATGGGTCATCGTCCCTGCCCAGGGCTGGGATCCTGTGTAGGAAGTTGTGGAATTCAGAGGAGTTGGAATGAAGAAGACACCCGGTGGCTATTTGTAATGAGTGGGACAAGAGCTGATTCCAGGTAGGCATCTGGAGAGGGCAACGGGATGGAGAGAAAGCAGGTTGGCAAAATGGAGTCTTTCTCAATAACAGCAATGGCACCACCACAAATAGTAATAATAATAGTGAACTCAGAGCCCTTATTGTGAGCCAGGCTCAGGTCTCTGGGCTATGCATGTGTCACCACTTACAACGCATGACAAGCCTATGAAGCAGGAGAATTATTATTCCCATTTTACAGATGAGATGTAGAGAGTTGAATACTTTGTCCAAGGTCACAGAGTTAGTAAGTAGCAAATCAGAACACAAGCCCATACAGTCTGGTCTTGAAATGCCACTCCCAGCTGCCTCTCTGGAGTCCAGCATGTGCTTATTGAGAATAAAATCAAGCAAAGTGTGATTAGGTAGAAATCTGCAGGCCCCAACCTCACCTTACATCACAACTGCATTTTTTCCCATTGTTTCTGGAAAAGTCCCACTGCTTACAAAAAAACAATGAGAAGAGCAACCACCAGAAAGGACTGGGTGTGTTTATTTGATAATTTATCCCATAAATATTTATTTTGCACCTACGATGTGCCAAGCACCATGCTACTTTTACAGAGGAGATAAGTGAGAGAGAAAACAAGCACGTTTTCCTGCTCTCCTGAGGCTTAAACCTCATGGTGCAAACAGACATCAATCCAGTGTTCAAATGAATATAAACTGGCAAGACGGAAAGGATATAGTACTCCAAGCACCCATGATAGGGAGATCCCAGCAAGTTTTCTACAGAAGGATACAGGAACGAAGGTCTGAAAGCATTGTAGGAGTTAGCATGGGGAGGGAAAAGCAACCCAGGCAGAAGGAACAGCATGGGCAAAGGCCTGATGTCTGAGGACATGCAGCATTCAAGGACAGACAATAAATGTGGCTGGAGAACTGAGGGCATCAGGGCTCAAAGTGCCAAGCTGTGGGTGGAGGGGTAGGCAGGATCCCAGGATCTTATAGGCCTTTGTCCTAAAAGCAATGGGCAGCCACTGGAGAGTTTTACACTGGTTGGTCACGTGCTCAGAGCAGCAGCTCCTGTTGGCTGGTAAGCGAAGGCCTGGCTTGGGTTTCAGCATCCTGTGCCAGGCAGTTGCCATCCACAGCTACTCCCATCAAGAAAAGTCAGGACAGGAATCTAGGGAATGGCCAAAGGGACAGGAGACAGGAGGCTGGCAGCAGGTGAGACAGGGAGAGGTAGGCATGAGCAAAGGGACAGCACTGGGATTCCATGGCAAGGATGCAGCAGAAAGAAGTCTCAAGATACACTCCCACCCCTGGTAGAGTCGAGCAAATTCTTCTTGCCCTCGCCCCAGCCCGCTGACTCTCTCTCTGGAAACTGAGCTGGGGCGGGTGACGAGGGCAGTCTTCAGGGCAGAAGCAAAGCTAACCACATCTTCTTGGATACTGGTTCAAGGGGAGGGATCTGATAAGAAGGCAAAGAACAGTCCAGAAGAACCCATGGAGGAGGAATCAGTGAAGCTTCACACCCTAAATCAAGATGGGAGTTTTTAGCAGCTTGTTCCAGATCCTAATCCTGCCTGTCAATGTTCCCACATGGACTTGGGACTGCAGTTGTGTTTCTGATAGAAGATGGCTCCGGGATCCCACTTGGCCCTGATTCTTCATAAGCCATATGTGCCAAGAGTCAGATACAGTAACTATCACACCAAACATCCTCTCTCCTGTCTCCACAGTCCTTTCCCTCCTAAGATCAAGTGTTACTCTTCATTTATACATTAAAATCATGGGACACAGCAAGGTCTATAACTTAACTAAGGTCATACCAGGAACAAAACAGAATGGAAGAAAAGAGAGAAAGAGCTTTCAAAATTAAAATCAACTATAGGCTGGGTACAGTGGCTCATGCCTGTAATCCCAGCAGTTTGGAAGGCCGAGGAAGGAGGATTGCTTGAGCCCAGGAGTTCGAGATCCGCATGGGCAATTTAGTGAGCCCCCGTCTCTACAAACGTTTTAAAAATTAGCTAAGTGTGGTGATGCACACCTGTTGTTCCAGTTATTTGGGCAGCTGAGGTCAAAAGATTGCTTGAGTCCAGGAGTTCAAGGCTTCAATGAGCTTTGATTGCGCTACTGCACTCCAGTCTGGGGGACAGAGCAAGACCCTGTGTCTAACAATAATAATAATAATAATAAATTTTAAAACTCAGTCCTTTCACTTTCTAGGGAAGTGGCATTGTTCCAGTTACTACCCCTGGATAATAAACCATCCAAGACTTAGTGGCATAAGAACCATTTTATTTATGCTCACTTATTCTGAGGGTGGGGAATTTGAACACAGAACTGAAGGAACAGCTTGTCTCTGCCTCACAATGGCCGGGACCTCAGCCAGAAGGCTTGACAGCTGGGGGTGACCCAATGACTAGAGGCTGGGATCATCTGGAAGAGTCTTCACTCTCGTGTCAGGCATTTGACGCAGGCTGTTGGCTGCGACGTCAATTGGGATGTTGGCCAGAACAGCTACAGAAGGCTGCTGTGTCTCTGCGGTGTCGCTTTGCATGGGCTAGACCTCACAGTATGGCGGCTGGCAGCTGAAGGTGCATACTTCCTACAGTATGCTGTCTGGGCCCCAGGAGTGAGCAATTCAAAGGTACATGGCATGATTATCCAAAAGGGCATGGCATGTTTACAAACAAACCTCAGCAGTCACAGAGCTCCACTTCTTCCATGCTACGGGTCGAAGCAGTCACAAACGTCCACCCTAGCTCCTGGGACATAGTTTTCACTATCCTTTTATCCTTCCATGTCCTCAGAGTCCCTTCTTGTCAGACCCTTCTCTCTCTTAAACTCTTCAATTTGTCCTCACTGCCTATCTCTGGTCTGCCTGCAGAAACGAAAAGCATCAGTGGGAAGAGCATCAAGGTCACACTGTAGGACAAACTTATAGGATAGAAGATGCTATGGCCATCTTTGGAAAATGCAAAATGCCTAACAAGCCTAGCTAGCAGCCAAGCAGTAATTTCTATGCACCCATTGCCGTTCTAACCACTAATTCTATCAGTGGGTACTGTTATTGCGTGCACTTCACAGATCACTAAACTAAGGCAGAGAGATGGTTCTTTTGTTTGGGGTGGAGTGGAATGGGCTTTTTGGTTGAGAAAGGAGAGGTCATTGTGTGAGGGATGGATGGTGGGGGTGAGACTGAGAGAGACAAATGGTTCTACCTCAGTGCTTCCTCAGACCAGCAACACTGGCATCAGTATCACGGAAAATTGTTAGAAATGCAAATTCTTAGGCCTAACTCCAGACCTTTTGAATCAGAGGGCAGGTTCTGATTCTGATGCATGTTCAAGTTTGAGAACCCCTGTTCAATAGAATGAATGAAGGGGCTTTTAGCTTCTGCAGGCAGGCCAGAAATGGGACGTGAGGATGAATTAAAGAGGCAAGAAGAGAGAAGAGTCTGAAAAGAAGGGGCTCTGAGACATGAATGAATGTAAGGGGTAGTGAAAAGACAGAGTCAGCGGGAAATTTCCAGGGACAGCATGCTTGATATTGAAGCTGTTTCTTGCCTCGTGCTATGGGTCTCTAACAGTAATGTCCTGTGAGTACAGGACATGTGTGTATCATCTGTATATGTGTGTGTATGAACTTTTTTATATTGTAAATTACGGACACCCAAATCAAACTAGATGGATTTTAAAAAGATGCTTTATTAGCACATGTGGCAGCTAAGCTCAGGGGTGGAGCTACCCAGAGACCTCTAGGACTTGACATCTCTCCCTCCTTGCCCAAATCTTGGTTCTGCTGCCCTTTTATATGTTGATCCATGTTTTTTTGTTTGTGTTCCCTCCTGAAAAATGGTTCTTCTCCATGTGGCAGGAGTTGAAGAAAGTAGGTCTAGCTCCACACTAATATGCTTCCCATTTTCTTTTTTCTATGTAAATTTCAGCAACTCCAGTTGACTCTGTCTGGATCACATGCTCATATTTGAGCCAGTCACTGCAGCCAGAAAAATGCATGACTGTGATTGGTCAGCATAGGTCACATGTCCACTCTTGGGACCATAAATATAATCAGCAGGCCCAATGAACAACATGGTATGGAGAAAGAGCAGTTTTCTCAAAGAAAGTGGGGCGTTTGGGGCTGAAAAGGAGAGAAAGTTGTTGAACAACAAAAAAAGAACAGACATCCATGTCAGCAGTGATCTCATATATCATTATCTGTTGGTGTGACCATCTATTTATTTAAACTTTGTCTCTCCTACTTGTGTGTTCAGGGTTTATTAGCATGTGTCTTAGGACTGTATCCCTAGAACCTAACCCAGCATCTGGCAACTGTAGATGCTCAATAAAATCCTCAGAGATCTTGAAGTAGACTTTGAACTTTTTTGCTATGTATCTTATAAAAGCTTAAGGCTTTAAGAAAGCAATTTAAAGGAAGAGACCTGGAGAACTGGAGAGCACCCTGCCTGGAAATATTTGAGAGAGAGAGAGTAGGGGGCTTGTCCTTGGGGGCTCTCTCTCTTGTGGGCTCGTTGACACAGGTGGAGCGGGGATTAGTCCCATTTTGCAAATGAAGAAACTGAGGCGCAGAGAAGTAAATGACTTGTTTAAAGTCATTCAGCTGGTAAGTGACAGAGTCATGATTGAAGTCTAGATTTTACTCCAAAAATTTTAGAGCAAAATGCGAACCTCACAGACCAGAGCTTGAGCTCCCTGCTGCTCACAAATGCCATGTTCATGCCTAAACCTAGCCCTGCTGCCTCTGCAAGTTCATCTCTCCCTGAGCAACTCATTTACTTCACCATTTAAGCTGGACTCCCCAGTGCCTTGGAGTGCAGGAGGAAACAGCGGTTGGGAAAATGCCATTGGAAATAAAAACCACATTATTCTCTCATGCCCTTTCCCCCAAGCCTATTTCCCAGTTGACTTGTTGATGGTGAACCCAAGAGCCACATGACAAGATAATGAATCATAACTGGAGACAGGGTAGAGTGGCTCCACTCAGCACTCTCCATCCGGAAGGCATTCTGTCTTGACTAATGGCCTGATGTAAGACAAGCAATCTTCATTCCCATTTGACAGATGTGAACACTGAGAAAAACAGAGTGAATTTTAACAAGTGAAACTGGATGGCTTTCAACCATCAAGGTCTAGTCCATTAGCTGGGTTCCAGGTAAAGAGTGAAAAGTTCACCCAGAGACCTGGAGACAATAACACATATTTGATATAGCATCCTAGCTGATTTACATACTCTCTTTTTGAATCCTCTTTATTAGTGAGGTACATTTTATTAGTGAGCCCATTTTACAGGTGAAAAAACTGAAACTCAGAAAATAAGTAACAAGCTAAGGTCTTGCACCCAGTGAGTGGTTCCTATTTCTGTAGGTGCAATACCACTGCCAATTTCACCAAGGAAATTCTCACCTGTTCTTATAGGTCTCATGCCAATACTGGCTAAATATAGTGGGAAAAGCATTGAGGTCTTTTCTGAGCACCTGCTATGTGTCAACCCCTGTGCTAGGCCCCGGGGATACAGCCCTATGACACATGAGTTCATGGTTAAGTGTAAAAGATAAATAGGAAATTATATAGGTAGTAGCTGCAGACATGGATGTCTGCTCTTTTTCACTGCAGATCATCTCTCCCTTCTTTCTGAGTACAAAGCATCCAAATTTTGAAGGAACTATTCTTTCTTCGTGCCATGTAATTCCGCTTATTACATCTGGTATCCCTATCCTCCTAAAACCCAAACATGTGACCCGTACTGGACAATAATGGTGGTTCATCCTTTTGACTGACTGGTTCACAAGTTAACCAGAGTTCTTTTCTTGAAATTTACATCAAAACACCAGGAAAAGGAAAATTGTAAGAATGTAGTTGCGGGACAGTCTGTAGACACAGACCTCAGCCACACATTGAACACCCCTTTTCAGGGGAAGAAAATTGAGTCTTAGACAAGAGAGCAAGACAACCAAGATGTGGATGGGTGGGAGTAAGAAAGAGAGACTTCCTGTTCTGAAGATCCAAGGGTGAGTGCCCCCAAGCAGGAGAGCATGATGGAAGCTACAGTGCCTATCCCATCTTCACCTCAAGAGTCATAGACCATAACTCCCACCATATTCTAGTCATTGAAAGTGAGTCACTGAGCCTGGCCCATATTTGAGGGGAGAGATTTAGACTCCATCTTTTTACAGAGGTGTATCAAGGAATTTCCACACATGCTTTAGAACCACCACATCTCTTGTTGCCCATTACTCAACCTGGGTTATGTTCTTAGACCCTTTTCAAACCTGATGGACCTTTGGAAGCAACCATTACTACAGAACTCCGAGCAGCTGCAAATGATTCTTGACCATCTTTTGGTAAGTGTGCAGAAACACTGCCTAATTCTGACAAGGAGAAAGAAAGAGGACAGAAACAGGAGACAGGGTCCCTGGAGCCTTTTCTCGCTCTTTTTGAGAGAGACTAGTGACCAAGCCTCCCATTAGTAGACAATTTTACAACTCTCATTATCTTTCATATTCAAACAGCCTTTTGAATTGGGCAAGGTAATATTGTCTTCATATCCCAGAGGAGCTCTGAGGTTTCCGGAGAAAGAGGGAAGAAATTGATCGTGATGGTGGATACTCAGTGCAGACTGGATCCCAAGTCTCCGCTCTTGATTTTCTGGGGGTTCATCCACTTATTATTTCTAACCTTGTGTTTCAACATCCTGCAAACTATGCATGTATCTTAGATCATATAGGAGAAGCTGGTCCCGCCAGTGAGGTTTACACCCATCTTAACTGCTCAATAAAACCTCATGAGACTTCCTCGAATCCAGAGAAGTTAAGTCCTGACACTTTAACAGCTCGTTCACGATACACAAACCAGATGGACCTGGGCCTTGAATCCATTTCGCACCATCAGGCAGCAATCACGTTATAGGCTCTGCACGCTGGCTGGGCACAGAACCCTGCTCTTTGTTCTGTCCCCAGACACCCTGGGGCAGGGGTGTAGGGTCCCTATTTCCTGTCTTGCATCTGTTTATAAATTTGCCACCAAAGAAGAGGGACTGTTGGTCTTTCCCTCTGGATTTAAAACATACTTTCAGCTCTTCATGAACTGAGACAGGTAAGAGTTTTAGGAAACTGGCATCCTCTGAAGAAATTAACTGGGAGATGAGATTTCTTTAGTGACAGTATTTGTGTTGTAAAAGATAAAAGTGTAGCCTTTGGCTTTCCTGCTTCTAAGAGTGGAAGGGAGTGGTTGGGTCACAGTTGGCGTCCAGGAATACTTTGGTTCAAACCCCACCTCTGCCATTTACTGTTGATTGGGGAAAATGATCTAAACTCTGAGCCTCTCCTTTTTTCACCTGCAAGATGAGTATAGTAAACATTATTGTATAAAGCTGTTAGATGGAGGGCAATCCTGAGCATCACTTGGCTGGTGCTTAATATGAGCTCAGTTTGTGGGAACAATTGAAGACCCAGAGGTCAGCAAGATGTGTGGGAGACAGGTGATGGCGTTGGGAGGAATTCCATCTAAGTGGTACACAATTGAGCACTTGCCAAAAGTGGCACTGGACACAGAAGGTGTTCTAAATGCATAAAAAAGAGAGTCTCTCTGCAAGTCAGTTGGGGAAATATTGGGAAAGACAAAAATAAGCAGGCTCTGGTGAATTTTGTTTATGCTACAGTTCTTCTCAGGGCCTTTAATATGCTCATATATCCTGTGAATTTTCCAAGTGGCCAAGATCGGAGATATATAAGGATGTGTGTGTGTAAGATGGGAACATAAGTAGACTTCCAACATATTTGATCACAGAAAATGATAGGTTGATAGATAGATCAGTAACTAGATGGATAAATGGATAGAGGGTTGGGCAAATGGATGGTTAAGGGGGTGAACGAATGGATGGATGTGTAGATAGATAAACAGATTAGATAGATAGATAGATAGATAGATAGATAGATAGGTAGATAGGTACGTAGATAGGTAGATAGATAGATAGATAGATAGATAGATAGATAGATAGATAGATAGATAGATAGATATAGAATATTTTCCTCCTCAGAACTACCTTTGAAATGTTACAGGCCACTAGTCTGCAGAACACAGTTTGAGACAATTTGGTTGTAGATGATGTCATAGGGTCATTAAAGTCATGAATTGGAGTGATGCTCATGTAACGGGAGTCATCTTGGACTGAAGAGGTACTTCCCTTTTATTTTGTCAAAGAGAATTGAATTTTAGTTACAGTTGATAGGAGGATGGAAGTAGAAAATGAGGGAGCTGAGCTGAGAAGTCATGGATTCCACTGTGTCCCAGAAGAAGAGACAAAGTGATCTCTGAGAACAAATGAAGAGGCAAAGAGGACCTGGGAGCAGAGGGAGGTGATGAGGATTGAGGCACAGCAGAGCAGAGGGGATGGTGACCACAAGGGAACAATTTCTTGAGTTTACAGAGGAAATCATTATCAATTTCTACCAATGGGTAACCAATCCTATATTTCTAAATAGTTATTCTAAAAGCACTTTACAGAATTAAGTAGCTCATCTTTTCAGAAGCAATAACTTCCTTTTGGTTAAAAGGCATCAAGAGAAATGCATTGAGGACTTTCCTACCATAGATATTGAGGTTGGTCAAAAGAATCAGAGATTATGTCTGGCCCTCAATAATAGCAGTTGCTTATTTTTGAAACGATATGTATCTATTAGGCTGAATAAAAGTCCCATTAGTATTCAGGTCCTAATCCCTAGAATCTGTAAAAATGTGGCTTTATATGCCAAAAGGGTCTTTGCAGATGTGATTAAATTAATGAGCTTGAGATGGAGAGATTATCTTGGATTATCCTGGTGATCCCTAAATGCAATCAAAGTGTCCTTATAAGAGGAAGGCAGGAGGGAGATAAGACTGCAGAAGAGAAGGTGTTGGGATGACAGAAGCAGAGACTGGAGTGACACAGCTCCAGGCCAGGGATGCCACAGCCACCAGAAATTGAAAGAGGCAAAAGATAGATTCTCCAGTGGATCCTCTAAAAGGAACCAGCCCTGCCAGCACCTTGGTGTTACTCCCATAGAATTCATTTAGGACTGTGGTCCTCCAGGACTGTAAGATAATACATTTCTGTTGTTTTAAGCCACTGGGTTTTCTGGCAACTTGTGACATCAGCCGTAGGAGACTAATACAATATATATGCGTGTGTGTGTGTGTGTGTGTGTGTGTGTGTGTGTGTGTGTGTGTATTTGCCCACAACAACATTATGATAGAGGCTGTTAATATCATCTCCTCTGGAGGAGGAGATATTGAGACAAAGAGACTTTTAGTATCTGGTGTTAGACTGTACAAGTAGAAAAGGGTGGGTCAGGCCTCACACCCAAGGAGTCTGGCTCCCATGTTTATGCTCCTAACCATACCATGCTGTCCCATATGATTTATGAGCATTGAGGAGGTAGGGGAAAAGGGAGATGGTCAAGAATATAGAACAGATGAGGTGGTATTAAGAAGGAATGGAGTTACCAGATCACTTACAATTGATGGAATGGACCAGGCACTGGAAGCAGCTTAAACACCCAAGAATTGAGGATGGGTTAGGTATTCCACAGCCCAAACAGTAGTGAAAATGTGGTGAGCACAGGGAACACCTGGGGGCTGCATTCAAGTTCACCTCCCATCTCTAGCCAGTTGTGAGTGACTTGACCTCCGTAAGTCTCAGTTTCCTTGTCTGAGAAAGTGTCATAATGATGGTGACACCACTTCAAAGGGAAATTGTAATGATCAAATGAGATTATGCTTGAAAAGAGTCTAGGTCAGAGCCTGAAATATCATAGCTTCTCAACAGAAAGCTACTGTATTAATTTTATTAGTACTACATAAAATCACATAGTCATTAACAGTCATGTTGACTTTTTTATGGTAAAAGACAGTTTTATGGTAAAAATGTTTTGTGGTAAGTAGAAGACATTTGAAAGGTTAGAAACTAGTAAACTCAGTGTATCAATGCAGAGAAAAATATCTCCAAGAGAAAGAGTTGTTTTTCTTGGAAGTAAAATTATAATTTGTTCTATTTTTAAATTGTGGTGCTATATATACACAATGTAAAATTTGCCATCTCAGTCATATTTAAGCATACAGTTCGGTAGTGTTAAGTATATTTACACTGTCCTTGTCCTTTTTTTATTTTTCACATTTTCTACAATGAACACAAATTGCTTTAGTTCGCAAATTACAAAAAAGTATTTTAATATAAATTTTATGCAGAAGAAACAGCTAATAAAAGGAATACAAAGAAAAAAATGAACAGTAAGGTAGAAGAAAATATTTCTAACAGGCAAAAAGGCCTAAAGGAAACAAACAAGTTTAAACAGATCAATTGGAAAATAAAAAAAGCTGATGGAAATAAATGAGTAAAAGATAGGAGCAGTCTGTAAAGAAGTGAAGCAGTACTCCACCTCATTAGAAATAAGAGAAATGTGAGCAAACAGGATAATCCATTGGCCGGTACTTTAATGTGCTTCTAACCCTTGTTAACGAAGGCTAAATTGTTTTCCCTGTACCCTCACTGTTGTTAGAAACAAGCTCTTGGGCTCTTTTCAGAGAGCAGCTACATTCTAACTGGCAACATCTAAACTTCTCTTGGTTCTGACAGTTTCATTTCAAGAAATCTGTTCTAAAGAAATGCCTTCCTATGTGGAGGAACGTAAGTACTAGCCATGTATTGCAGTATTTTTTCATTAGCAAAATTTGGAAAGCAATCTGCAAGTAAATCAATGGAGGATTGGTTAAATGAATTATGGTGTATCCATGTTATGGAATATGCAGTAACTGTCTGAAAAATGAAAATAAAATATATGTGCTGACATGGAAGGATGCCCATGATGTGAACAGGAGACAACGCGAATATCAGAACAATGCATGTAGTATGCGCTCATCTGTGCTTAAACATAAAAATCATACGAGGACCACTGTGTGTGTATGTGAGTGTGTGTATGAATATGCATTCCAAAAAAAGTCTTTTAAGGTTTGCCCCCAAATCTCAACAGTAGCTGTCTATAGAAAGCAGAGTGGAATTTGCAGAGAGAAGTAAAAGAGAAATTTACTTTTTGACTTTTTTCTCATCTTGATTATTTGGGTTTTTAAAAAATTTATAGTGAATGTGTCATAATCTTGTGGTAAATAAATAAATAAAGTAAAAGCATGAAGCCCGCTGTCAAAGGGAAGCTTTATCATTGTCAAGCATTTGTGAATGACCTTGGAGGAATATGCAGCTGTCGCGTGGTCTCTCTGTTGGGGTCACGGATCCAGGCTGTCAGGTTGAGCTGAACTCTCGCAGACCAATAACCATCCATCTTGGTCTCGAAATCAGGAAGTTACTTCCATCACCTCTCTCAATAACTCATTCCAGGGCTTAATAACCTTTTCTTGCAGGAAGTTCTTCCTCTCATCACAGCTAAGTCCTTCCTGCTGCCCTGTCGCCCTTAATGAATGGGTCTCTTTTCCCTCCCCATCTCATCAGAGTCAAGGGCCAAGAATGGGGGTCATGCAGGGGCCACATTGACTTTCTGCAGCTCAACACTTCTGCCCCATATGGTGGCCATGCCCCCAGGTGCCTGGCATGGAAGTGACTGTAATTGTCTATCACAGCCAGAGATTACCGAGGCTTCTTTCTACAGCAAAACTCCAGCCCCAGGGGTCCCCAGGGACGCCAGTCTGCCCATCCCCAATACCGGACACCGTGCTCTGTACAAACTCTGCCTCCCTAGCCTCCTTCCTGTCATATTTTATGCAACATGATGGTCACTCAGGCCAAGATTTACGGAATTCATATCCTTTCGAGCTGGAGGAAAATAGGAAACCCAAGATTTACTATCCTCCCAGGAAAAGTTAGGAAGACGTGGACCCAGGAGCTTGGAGGGGGAGCATGAAAGTGAGTTGGGGAGACAGACAAGTATTTATTTGGTCACGGCTTCATCAAGGTGGGGCCTGGGGCTCCATCATGTTTCTTCCAGAGTCTTCCCTCCTCTCACAGGCTCCACGAGGGCATGAGGTGCAGGACCAGGAACTGCAGGTAACAAAACCCCAACAAGATAGAGCTGACATGATCCATAAACTTGGGATTTCCAGAAGGGGATAAACAGGTATATGGATAATTCCAATCTGAAGCAAAGATGTTTAGAACTTCCCTAAACACAATAATAAAATGCATACATTCAGAAATTAGGGTTGGGCATGGCTGCTCAAGCCTGTAATCCCAGCATTTTGGGAGGCTAAGGCAGGAGGATTGCTTGATCCCAGGAGTTTGAGACCAACCTAGGCAACATAACAAGATCTCGTCTCTACAAAAAAAACAAAGAATTAGCCAGACGTGGTGGTACGTCCCTGTAGTCCCAACGACTTTGGGAGGCTGAGATCTCTTGAGCCCAGGAAGCCGAGGTTGCAGTGAACTATGATCGTGTCACTGTACTCTAGCCTGGGTGACAGAGGGAGTTCCCAACTCAAAAAATAATAATAATGATGAGTAAAGTCCTCAGTTTTTGGATTTCTAGTAGAGGTATTTAAGCAAATTATTTTAACCTTGTTGAGTCTTGGTTGTCTCATATAAAGTGTGATAGATAACAGCACTTTCTTTGTAGAAATTGTGTGTGTATTGTTTAAAGAAATGACTCTGAGCCATATTGCCTAAGTTTGAATCACAGCACTGCTGTGTACTTAACTTTTCTACACCTCAGTTTTCACATCTGGAAAATGGGAATGATTATGGGAATAATACCAACTGTATAGCCCTAATGTGAATTAATATATGTAAGGTGCTTAGAACAGTATCTGAAATATAGTAAGCACCATAGGAGTTTACAGTGAGTATTAACACAATGAATGTGTGTGGAAAATAAATCTGGACTTGTTAAGTGATTCCAAGATAGCATCAAAATCTGGGGCCCAGGTAAGCATGGCTTAGTGGTTTGTTAGCTCAGATTTATTTAGCGGTAGTTTGTGCATGCATAAAAATTCATCACAACTCGTAACATAGACACACTTATTCTTCATAATAATAAAAACGTAATAATGATTCTAAACTAAAAATAAGAGTACAGGTTCTGTAGTGAGACTGCTTGAAGGCAGTGAAGCAAATTGGAAGAGTGCCAGCTTGAGAGTCAGCCTCAACCTGGACTGAAGGCCAGTCCTGCTGTTCTCTAGCTGTGTGAATATGGACACGTGACTTGCATTCTGAGCCCTCATTTTCTAATCTGTAAAGTGGGGATAATGAGAGACAGCAACTCATGGACTGGCTATGTGGCCCATGACCTACCACTGACCAACTGTCTGACCACAGGAGATCTACATAGCCTTTGTGTCTCTCTTTCTGCAGCTGTAAAATAGAAATGATGCTACTGCCTAATTCAAAGCATTAGAAGAGGCTAAATAAGATAACACATGTAAAGTTCTGAAAAGAATGTCTGGTGAATGCCACCCAATATTAGAATCCTAGTGGCCAAATTAATGGTTTGGATCTAGAGTCTTAGGTTTGCAGCTGGCTCTGTCTCTTTCTAGTGGTGTGGCCTTGGGACAGCCACGTCTCCTTTCTTTCTTAGTCTTCTATTTCTGAGTTAGCACATGCAATAATAAGAGCTAATTTGCAAGGCTGTTACAAGGGTTTTTGAGAATGCATGTAAAACTGTGCTGATAATGCACCCACTTCATGGTAATTAATTGCTTTCATTATCATCATCATCTCCACCATCATGGTCTACAACAACATCATCTTTATCATCATCTATAACAACATCCTCATCTCTATTATCTACAACAGCATCAATATCATCATCATGACCGTTTGTCAAGAGAAAGTCCAAATTTAAGATAAGAACACACTTCATCAAGATGGGACCAGGTGCACAAAGGGAAGGCTGGAGACTCAAAATCAGAGCTAGAGATGGGTTGGAGGACTCCCTCCTCCAAGCCGTGTCCTTATTCCACAAACTCTGTCTATGATAGAGTATGTACTTCTGTCAAAAGGACCCCAAGAATAGAAAACCAAGAGGAAAGAGGGATTTGAACAAACCTTGAAATAGGTCGAGATATGCCTCCTTTCCTTTCCTCTCTGTAGTAATCCATCCAAAAGACCCATTCCCTCATTTAGCAGTGGAGCTTCCTTCTTCAACTGGAAGAATGCAAGAGTCTCTGGTGCCTCTGCTTGGTAACTCCATCACACATACCTCCTGGACTGAGAACCAGCTCAGGTCTCAGGATGCCTCAGTGAAGTCCAAAGAGTTGAGATCTATAGGTCACTCTGAGACAACAATAACAATTAATATGATTATCCAGTGCTAAGAACAGTGCCTGGTAAGCAGGAAGAGCTCAGTAAAGATTTGTTGAACAGATACAAGGCTCCAGCTTTCATTTACTGAGTGCTTTTTATGTGCCAGACAACATGCTAAACATCTTACATGTGATTTTAAGTAAGTCACACAACCAGATCCTGAGACGTTATCTATCACTATCACCATTTTACATACAGATAAGGAAATTGGACTCAGAGTGGTGATGTCATGGGCCCATCGTCACACAGCTAGAGAGTAGCAGGGCTAGCTTTCAACCCAAGTTGAGACTGATTCCCAAGCTGATACCCTTCCAATTTGCTTCACTGCCTTTCAGGTTGTTTCTACTTTATAAGTTCACATACTGTCTGCCCTCCATCCCCACCCCCACCAACACAGTACTCACCCAAGTGTCTTGAACCTGACCAGACTTTCAATAACTGCCTATTGAATGAATGAACAAATGTCACAGACCATCTGCTGAAGTCTCCCTGGGAATATACATCTTTTTAAACTTTCTAACAAGCTGAAGTGTCTTTCCTCCCCGGCTCCCCTGGGCCTCTTAAAACTTGAGGAGGATGCCGCAGTCCTCAAACATCGGAGCCAACAGTCAATGGGAGAGTCACATCCATAAGTCACAGAACACTGTGATAGTGCATCCTCTTCCGCTCCGAGCCCCCGAATCTGTAGTGTCTTCTCCAAATGACCCCAAGACAAAGTCATTTCATGATCCTGGTCTCCACTGTTGCACCTGGAAGGGAGCAGGGTGTCATCTACCTTGTCACAGGTTTACATGGGAAAGTTGATTAAGACAGAAAACTTGGGATCAGAAGGCCTGCGGTTCAAGTCCCAACTCTGCTTTGCCTGCCTTATGACCCTGAGCAATAAAATCTTTTATTTATTTATTTTTAGGCTGAAAAAACATAGCTTATTTAGAAAGGGGGGAGAGAGAGAGAAAGAGAGAGAGAGAGAGAGAGGAGATTCACCTCCCCAAGGTTGGGGAGGGGCCCAAAGCTCAAGAAAATCTTTTAAAGTTTCTGTTTCTGCATCTCAAGAAGGAGAATGCTAAGATGTTAAAATGTATAATGATAATAACACTTGCTTTATAGGTCATTGTGACATCGTGATGTACTTCTCAGATGTTGTTAGGAATATACTACATGTCAAATAAATGAGTACTATCCCCACTCTTTTTTTTTTACAATTCTAAGATGCCATGGATTTTAAAAACGACTTCTGTTTTATTGAGGAAAGTAGGAAACTTGACTGCTTTGTGCACTGTGATTGTAAGACAAATCTTGGTTTCAGAAACTAAAGAATATGAAAATTAGTGTGTCTTGGCATGAAGGATGGAGGCCATTATTATAATCATGATGAATGTGAACACACTGTGTCAACTGTAAAAAAGTAACTAAATAAACAATAAAGGCAAAGGAAGTAAAATGGAACAATGGGCTTTATCACACCCTTTGATGGGTCATGAAACAAAGACTCAGAGAAGTTGATCATCTGCCTTAAGTCACACAGCAAGTGACTTTCAGCTCTAATTTGCATTTTATTTTATTTTCCCTGAGTTGATTTTACTTTTTATTTTATTTCTTGGCTACTTCTACAATTATGCCTTGACTAAATCCTCTGCTCTAGAGGAATTGATACCATACCCTCTGTTATTATCTGGGACAAGGTCGATGGATTGGTCCATTTTCTGTGTGTGTGCCAGCAGTACCCAATTGGAAGTGCATTCCTAGAGAACTCTGCCCAAAGGAATTCTAGAATTCATACCTAAGGTCAGTGGAAAAGGCTATCGTTATCAACTAGAGAAGTCTGCAGTGGTTGCTTAATAGGAGAGTGACATAGAGTGTGCTATGAGTTTGCTGTGTCTGAAGCAGGCATCAATAGAGAAGCTTTGCTGACGAGAGCTGAAAAACCCTTGGAGATCACCCAGTCTAACTCTTCCACTGTCACTGTAGGAGACAGAGGCCCATAGAGGGTAAGTATCTTGAGGAAATGCAAAGAGAGGGTTCAGAGTCAGCACCCTTTCTCCTACACCATGATAGACTCACAAAGAGAGCCACCAACCTAGGTGCTGGCCCATGGAGAGCTACCCCACCAGCAACAGACCCTTTACAAAGGACAACCAGAGAGCCCATTGAGGCCCCTGCTTTCTGATGGGGCCAAGCTGGCTCCTCTCACCCACCACGGCCACAATTCGGTTCCGTTGGGGCGGTGCCGGCGTTTCACCTAGGGCAGAGGCTCCCGAAGGCATTCGTAGCCTCTCAACTCCTACCTTCTGAGGTTTGAATGTGTTTACTCTGCTCACAAAGTGGCTTCCTGTTTCGAAGAGGAATGAGTTTTTTAAAGGGTTATAAATGTGATTCAAAAGGCTTTTTGGACATCAAATGGCTCATAAAAAATGGAACATTTCAATGATTTCAGCATAAATGAATGAAAAACATACGCTGTATGCCTCCTACTCTTCTGTTGCATCAACATGTTCTGGCAAGAGAGAAAAACACAAGTGGCAAGTGGTTTGGGCCTCAATGTATCTGAGATTTGAGTTTCCAAAGTCTAAAAATGTAGCTTTTATTGTAGGCCAGAGCATATTTGAGTAGAGAGGTTGCTTCCTATTGAACTCACTTCAAAAATAAGAGAAAATATTTCCATAAACTTTTTAAAAAACTCTATTTTAACTGTCTTGCTGGCCTCACTCATATCAAAATGCATTCTTCTAAAGAAGAGTTTCTCATCCTTGGCATGGTTGACATGGGGCTAGATAATTCTTTGTTGGGAGGCTCTCCTGTACTTTGTAGGATGATGAGCAGCATCCCTGATCTCTACCCACTAGATGCCAGTAGTGCCCTCCCTGAGGCTGTGACAACCCAAAATGTTAAATGTCTCCTGGGAGATAAAATTGCTTACTTACCATTCAGAGCCACTCAGAGTTCTAGAGTTAGAGTTCACTATTGCAGAGTGTTCTAGAGTCAATAATGCTGGGATAAGAGTGGAAATAGACGAATACATGACCTTCAGGGAAAGAAAACAAAATTAAACTCTAACAGGAAAATTGAAACAAAATAATTTAGTGTCTGGTTTTCTATGGAAGACATATGCAAATTATTATTTGCAGCATTACATCCTTTTTATCAAAGTAATGTTGAAGAGTCACTCAGCCAACTTACACAAATGTCTGAAACACAATCAAGAGTCTGAAGTTGGCTAAACCACATTCATGCAGTCAAGAGGGGTGAAGTCCGTACACAGAAGGTCTTTACTCAAATCTCATTCTGAGCCTAATTGCATTATGTTTATTCAAAAATCTAATCTGCTTGATGAACTACTTAGGTTAAAAGCAACACACTGTAGTGTGTGTGTGTGTGTGTGTGTGTGTGTGTGTGTGTGTGTGTGTGTGTGTGTGTGTTGAAGGGTGGGCGATAATGTGACTATTATCCTGGTTAGCCCGAGACTTTGATTTTAGCAAAGTCCTGCAACCTAGAAAAGCTTTTAGATTCCAACAAACCAGAAATGTTGATCATCCTAGTAAGAAAATAGCAGAGCTTTTAGAGAACGTTTTTACCTACTGCTGTGAACGTGGCTTTTCACAGAATAAAAAGATAGTGAACTCCAAAAATCACTCACAAAGGAACACATAATGACATATAGGGTCATTTATAACAGGAGAAGCAGCCTTCTATATCAGACTTGTGGACGGACATCCTTGAGTTTGTTTCATGATCACACAGTATCTGAGGCAGAAAAGGGTTCGGAGCACATAAATATTAAGTCTTGGGAAATGATATCAATAAAAATAATGGTGCGAGTTGTTCCAAAAACCCATCTCTCCACAGCCACATTGAAAGATCAAGCAAAAACTGACAAAATTAACTTTTTTAGGACTCTGGAAAACAGCAAAAATCAACCAAGCAAGTGCTAAAAATTTTTAAAAGCAACTTAAAAATAGTAGGCAAACTTTGTGACTTTTGTCTTGCCCTGCCCCATCCTCTTTTTCTGCATTGTGGTGGTCTTGAAAATGACAGCTGGAGGCCAGGCGAGGTGGCTCAAGCCTAAATCCCAGCATTTTAGGAGACCAAAGTGAGAGGATTGCCTGAGCTCAGGAGTTTGAGACCATCCTGGGTAACTTGGTGAGACCTCGTCTCTACAATAAATCAAAAAATAAGCCGGTCGTGGTAGCATGCGCCTGTAGCTCCAGCTACTTGTAAGGCTGAGGCGGAAGGATCACCTGAGTCCAGCAGGTCGAGGCTGCAGTGGCCGTGAGTGTGCCACTGCACTCTAGCCTGGGCAACAGAGCGATACTCTGACACAAAAACAAACAAACAGACAAACAAACAAAAAAACAAAGAAAAGAAAATGACAGCTATATTTCAAAAGTATTATAGGACCATGGTTTCTGGTTCTGGGGGATGCAGAGTAGACCTTATTTTCAAAGACTTCTTTATGTTCGCCTGTTTTAACCTCTCAGGGCTACCTGAAGAAGTAACCTAGGTGCTTGCCTTCATTGTACCTAGCTTGGAACTTTCCCACCATAGTCAAGTGGTTACTCAAAGAGCATTCCTTTAAAACATTATAAAGCAAATGAACAACTCACTGCTACCTAGGACAAAAGATATCATTTAGGCAAACATTAAATGTGCGGAAATCCTGGGAGGACAAGCTAGAGAGAGAATTTATATTAGGGCATTCAAAAGCCACCACATATGTTGGGAAATTTAGAAAGCCACATGCCTCTCTACTCTGTAAATGGCCTATCTACACATTAAAAGTATGACCCAAGCACCGAGCTAATCAACAGAGACTGAGATAATTTTTGTTCTTTTCTCTTTCTTTCTTTCTTTCTTTCTTTCTTTCTTTCTTTCTTTCTTTCTTTCTTTCTTTCTTTCTTTCTTTCTTTCCTTCGGGTCCCTGGTATTTAAATCAATTTCTTTCAAAATATTTGCCAAACAACTTGAAGAAACAAACCTCAGAGACAACATATTAAAAAGAAAAAAGCCATGTAATTTACATAAATAATTTATAAAAGTCACTAAACAAATAAGCAGTTGCAACCCACAGCAAGTAACAAAAGCAAATTGAGGAGGGGGACACTTCTGATGTCCAGAATAACTACATAACAATATTTGTAATGTCCAGCTACAACATAAAAATTATTAAGCATGAGGGAAACAAGAAAGCATAATGTACGAACAGAAGAAAGTAGCAGAAACGGCCCCCAAGGAAGCGTAGACATTTTACTTACGTCAAACTAGACAAAACTTTAAACCAACTAGAGAAAAACTTTAAACCAACCATGTATGGTTCTATAACTTTTTTTAAAAGGAATAGAAAAAGAGCTAAAGGATATCAAGAAAAGTTGTCTCAACAAATAGATAATATCAATCAAGAGAAAATACAAAGTGGAACCAAAGAGAAATTCTGGAGTTTAAAGTAAAATAAATAGAATAAAAATTTTATTATAAGATTTCAGTAGCAGATCTGAGCAGGCAGTAGAAAGAATAAGTAAACTTGAAAATAAGGCAACCAAAGTTATCCAGTCCAAGGTTCAGAAAGTAAAAAAAAGAATGAACAAAGCCAGGGACAATTGTAAAACATCTTCAGATGTATTCACATACGTATAATTGAAGTCCTAAAAGAAGAGAAAAAAAAAAGAAAGGGCACAAAGAATATTTTTAAAGATAAATAAATAATGACTAAAAACTTCCCAAATTTGATCTAAGACAAACATCTACAATCTACACAAGACAAGAGTTTTATTGAGAGAAACTCAACAAACAATAAGAAGGATAAATGCAAAGAGATCTACACCAAGCCCTGTTATAATCAAACTGTTGAAAGACAAAGACAAAGAGAAGAAATAAATAACTAAGAGACAGTCTTAAACAAGGTTAACATTCAATTTCAGATTAGAAACCATGGAAGCCAAAAGACAATTGGATGGCATATTAAAGTACTGAAAGACAGAGAGAAGAATTGTTAACAAAGAACTTTAAATCTGGAAAATTAACCTTTAAAAATGAAGAAGAAAATATGACATCCTGAGATAAAGAAAAGCTGAGGGAGTTTGTCATAAGTAGATCTGTAATTTAAAAAATGCTTAAGGGAGCACTTTAGGCTGAAATAAAGACACTAGACAGTAACTCAAAGTCATATAAAGAAATTTTAAAGTACAGAAAAAGGTAACGACATAGCTAAATAGATTTTTTGTTTGTTTGAAACTCCTCTTTTTTAAATTAATCTATAGAATTGTAAAAATAAATACATAAAGCAATAATTATAAATCATTAATGGCGCACAGTGTATAAAGACAATACATTGTGGCAGTAATAACAAAGAGGGGAGAGGTGCTGTATAACAAATAGTTTTGTGGCCAAGCATGGTGACTCACACCTGTAATCCCAGCACTTTTGGAGGCCGAGGCAAGAGAATTGCTTGAGCCCAGGAGTTTTAGATCAGTGTAGGCAACTTAGCAAGATTCCATCTCTTTTTTTTTAAGTAATAATAATTTTTAAAAATTAAAAAAACTTTATTGATATTAAAGCTGAGTTGATATACATTCAAACTAAATTTTTATGAATTTAAGAAAATAATTGCAATGCCCATGGTAAGCATTAAGAAAATATCTTTTAAGATACATTAAAAAAACATGAGAATCGAACGGTACACTACAAAATATCAGATGAACACCAAAAAGGGTAGTAATGAGGAACTTAGGAATAGAAAGTTATAAACCACATAGAAAACAAATATCAAAAGTGTAGAAGTTCTTTTTTTAAATCAGTAATTACTTTAAATATAAATGGATTTAAATCTCCAATCAATAGAAAGACAAAGGCAAATGGATTTTTTAAAATGACTTTAGCATACACTGTCTGCAACAGATTCACTTTATATCCAAATACTCAAATAGACTGAGAGTTTAAAAAATTGAAAAAAAAAATGTATTCCATCTAAATAGTAACCAGAAAGCTGTGGTAGTAATACTAATATCAGAGGAAAGAGTCACTAAGGCAAAGATTGATACACGAGCTAAAGAAGGTCATTATATGTATATGCAATGGGAACCCTATAAATACACTGTCAGTGGGACTATAAATTAGTACAGCTATTATGAAAAATGGCATGAAGATTCCTCAAAAAATTAAAAATACCACACAGTTTAGCAATCCTTTGGCATTTATCCAAAGGAAATTAAGGTGTATGTCAAAAAGCTATCTACACTCCCGTGTTTACTGTTCCAAGTTATGGACTCAATCTAAGTGCCCATCAGTGAGTTAATGGATAAGAAAATATGGTATATATGCCCAATGGCATAGTATTTAGCCATAAGAAAGAATGAAATTCTGTCATTTGTGACAACACTGATTAATCTGGGAGACAGTTTGTTAAATAAAATAATCCAGGCACAAACAAACAAATGCCACATGATCTCACCCATTTGCAGAATTTTAAAAAGCTAATCTCATAGAAATACAGAGTACAATGTGGCTACCAGAGACTGGGGAGGATAGTGAGGAGGGGGGAATAAGAAGAAATTAGTCAAAAGAAAAAAGTACAGAAAAATAAAAGGAATAAGTTCTGGTGTTCTACTGCACAGTAGGGTGACTATAGTTAATAATATTGTTGCTACATATTTCAAAATAACTAGAAGAGAGGACTTTGAATGTTCTAACCACAAAGAAATGATAAATATTTGTGGTGATAGATAAGTTAACTATTCTAAATTGATTATTATATAATGCATCCATGTCTCAAAACATCACACTGTACCCATAAAGAGTCACAATTATTACGTGTCACTTAAAAATTAAATAAAACTAAAAAATTAGTCAAAAGGAAAGTTGACACTAAAAAAAAAATTACTGGAATAAGACAATTTCAACTTTGTTGTATATACCTGAAGAACCAAATAGGCTCACTTGTGAATCTTTCTAATGATGCTATCTACCAGTAATGTCTACCTAAAAGTGATAAGAGAGGGAAGAGAGAGAGAGAAAGAGACTAGAAATAAAATGTTTAAACTCATTGGAATAAGAGAGCCATGGTCAGTGTTGAAGATTGTTATGTCTGAAGAAAATTACCTCCAACCTGAAAACTCACTGAGAAAGCGAAATATAAAAAAGAAATCTTTGAAGAGTAAAGAAAGAGCAAAGAGGAAATGTGACACTCCTTGTCCTTCCTCCAAACGTACAGGCTGGGCCAAGAGACCAGACTCATCCACTCTCAGAAACAAAGTTACCCGCTCCCCTCAAAGAAAAGAATGTCATTAGATAAAAGGGTAAATGTATGAATTTATCAAGAATATATAACAATTATATACACAGCAAATAACAAAAGCCTTAAAATTACGAAGAAAACATTGAAATAACTGAGAGGGAGATAAATAGTTCTACAATCATAGCTGGACAGTTCAATACTCTACTTTTAATTATGGATAGAACCTGCAACAGTAAAAAATGGAGGACTTAACATCAAAAGCCAAATATGCCTAGCAAATGTGTATAAAACACTCAACAGAAGCAGGAGTGCACATTGAATATCTTCCAAGATAGACCATCTGTTGGGCCACACAGAAGTCTCAATAAATTTTAAAAATCTGAAATCATACCAAGTATCTTCTCCAACCACAATGGAATGAAACTAGAAATCAATAATGGAAGAAAAACCAAAAAATTCACAAATATGTGGAAATTAAACCACATACTCAAATAATAAATTTTTTAAATTATAAAGTAATTTTGAGATGAATGAAAACAAAATCACAAAATACCAAAACTTATGGTATGCAAAAAAAAAAAAACAATGCTTAGAAAAAGTTTCATAGCTGTAAGCACCTACATTTAAAAAAAATCCCTCAAAGTAATAATCAAGCTTTACCTCTTAAGGAACTAAAGAAAGAAGAGCAAACTTAACCAAAAGCTAGCAAAACAAGAGTAAAAATAGCAGAAAGAAATAGTAAAAGGGGAAGAGATAAACAAAATAAACTAAAAAAATTAGGATAATTAACAAAGTCAAAAGTTGGTTCTTTGGAAAAATCAATAACAGCAACAAATCTTTCGCTAAACTGGCAAAAAAGAAGAATAAAAGATGTAAGTAACTAAAGTCAGAAATAAAAGTAGGGACATTAGTATCTGCCTACCAGAATATTTTTAAATAGAGAATACTATTAACTATTTGTATGTCAACAAAGTATATAACCTAGATGAAATATAAAAGTCACTGGAGTACAATACACAGTACTTAGGTGATGGTTATATAAAAAGCCCAGAATTCACAACAGAATCATATATTCATGCAACAGGACTGCACTTGTACCCCCTAAATTTATAAAAAATATAAAAATAGACAAATAAGTAAATAACAAATTACAAAAACTGACACAAGAAGAAATAGAAACTCTGAATGGACTTGTAGCAAAACAAGTAAAGAAATTGAATTCGCTTAATAAAAATAAAAATATCGGGTTACAGTTTCACTGGTGAATTCTACCAAACATTTAAAAAAGGATTAATACCAATCCTCTTCCATCTCTTCCAAAAAATAGAAGAGAAGGAAACACCCTGGTATAGTATGTGAAGCTAGTATTAACTTGATATCAAAGATAAACATAGATGTCACAAGAAAAGAAAACCACAAACCAATAAATACAAATACAAAAATCTTCAACAGAATACTAGCAAATCAAATGCAACAGATTAGTAAAAGGATTATACAGTATGACCAAGTGGAATATGCCCCAAGAGTGGTTTAACATAAGAAAAATAACCAATATAATGCAACATTTTAATGGAATGAAGGAAAAAAATCATAATCATCTCAATTTACATAGAAAAAGTATTTGACATTTATTGCCCTTTCATGATTAAAACACACACACACACACACACACACACACACACACAAAGTTAGAAATAAATGGGAACATCTGTCAATTGATAAAAGAGGCATATGAAAAATCCACAGCTAACATAATACTAAATTATGAAAGACTGAAAATTTTTTCTTAAAATCAGGAATGAGGCAATGATGCCCAGTTTTACTACTGCCATTTAACATTGCACTAGAAGTTTTAGCCAGAGCATTTAGATGATTGAAAAGAAATAAAATATCTTCAGATTGGAGGAGTACAACTGTCTCTATTCATGAATGGTATTATCTTATACACACAAAATTCACAGTAATGCATAAAAAACTACCAGAGCTGATAACCAATCTCAGCAAAGTTGCAGGGTACAAAATTTAACACTCAAAATTTATCAGTTGTGTTTTTTATGCATTAACAATGTACAAAATGAAAAGGAAATCAAGAAAACAACTCCTCCATCACTGACCTGGAACAGAAAAAATTTTAAAAAGAAAACAATGCCATTTAGAGTAGCACCCCTCAAAAATAAAATACCCAGAAATACATTAAACTTAGAGATGAATAAACTGTACAGTGAAAACTAAAAGAAATCTTGCTGAAAAAAAGAAGACCAAAACAAATTAGAACAAATCCCATGTTCATGGAATGAAAGACTTAATATTGTTAAAGTGGAAATATTACCCCAATCAATAGATTCAACATCATTATCAAAATTTTTAAAGTCTTTTTTGCAGAAAGATGAAAACTGATCTTCAAATTATTATAGAATTTCGAGGAACTCCAAATTACCAACACAATATTGAAAATGAAGACCAAACTTGGAGGACTTATACTCTTGGATTTCACAACTAACTTCAAAGCTATCATAATAAAAACTGTGGTACTGACATAAGGATAGACATATAAACTAAGCTAGTGAAATAGAACTAACAATCCAAAAATAAACTCATACATCTATGGGTAATTAATTCTTAACAAGAATGTCATGAACATCAAGTGAAAAAAGAACAACCTTTTCAACAAAAGGTTCTGGACAATTGGATATTCACATGGAAAAGAATGAAATTAGATTCCTACTTCACACCAAATAAAATTAACTTGAAATGGATCAATGATCTAAATGTAAGAACTAAAACCATAAAATTCTTAGAGTAAAATATGGGGTAAATTTTTATGACCTTTGATTTGAAAATGGATTTTTATTTTATTGTATTTATTTTTTGAGTTGAGGTCTTACTCTGTTGCCCAGGCTGGAGTGCAATGGTATAATTATGGGTCACCATAGCCTTGACATCCTGGCTCTGGCAATTTTCCTGCCTCAGCCTCCCAAAGTGCTGTATTATAAGTGTGAGCCACTACACCCAGCTTTAAACATGGATTTTTAGATATGACACCAAAATCATGAGCAGCAAAAGAAAAAATAAACAAATTGAACTTCATAAAAATTAAACAACTGTTTTCAGATCATGATCAAAAAAAGTGAAAAGGCAGCTTACAGATGGGATAAAGTACTTGCAAATCTTGTATATGATAAGGATCTGGCATCCAAAACTTGTAACTTTGCTAATTAAAAAATGGGCAAATGATTTGAATAGACATTTCCCCAAAGAAGACATGTGAATAGCCAATAAGCACAAGTAAAGATGCTCAATATCATTAGTCATTAGGGAAATGCAAGACGAAATCACAAAGAGATACGACTTCACCTTCACTAGGCTGACTAGAATTTGCTTGTTTGTTTGTTTGTTTTTTAAAGGAGAATAACAAGTGTTGACCAGAATGTAGAGAAATTGGAAATCTCATACTTTGGTGGTGGTAGTGTCTTTATGAAAAACAGTTTGGCAGTTCCTTGGGAAGTTAAACACAGAATTAACATTTGACTCAGCAATTCCACTCGTAGGTATATACCCCAAAGAATTAAAAACAGGTTCTCAAACAAATTCTTGTACACAAATGTTCATAGCATTCACAATAGACAAAAGGTGGAAAGAACCAAAAGTCCATTAACGGATGAATGGATAAACAAAATGTTATCTCTGCATACAGTGGATACAGCCATAAAAGAAAATAAAGCATGTTTCATCATGGAAGAAAGTAAAAAATAATATACTAAGTAAGAGAATCCAGATATAAAACTTCACCTGTTGTACAATCCATTTGCATAAAATATTCAGAATAGGTAAAAACATAGAGAAAAATAGTTGATGGTACTTATCAGGTCCTGTAGGGACCTGTTCTCTACCCTGTAGGGAGAGAAGAATAAGGGGTAACTGCTTACTAGAAATAGGGTTTTCTTTGGGGGGATCAAAAATGCTTTAGAACTCAATAAAAGGAATGGTGAACACGTGAATGCACTAAATACCACTGAGTTATTGGCTTCAGGTAGTTAATTTTATGTTATGTAAGTAGTATGCCTTTGTGTGTGTTTCAGAAAAATAAAAAAGATTTACTTGTACAATATTTTACTTTTCTAAATACAGGAAATATTAAAACTTATAAGAATGATTTCCAGGCAGAATGGCTCATATTTGGAAATAATATTTACTTGGATGCTGAAGAATGCAAATTGCAGTTATTTGGAAAATTTACCTCATTGCAGAACCAGTAAGAAACCAGGACAATTGATCAACAAAGAATTTCTTTTTTCAGCATCTACTTGTTTTTTAATCACAATGTTAATAATAAAAATAACACCAATGAACGCACAGTTTTATGCGGTGTTATTCAACATTGAAATAGACATTGCATCACTGAGCCCTCTCAACAAAGTTGAAATTAGGCCAATTTGACTGATGAGGAAACTTCTCTCAGAGAGGCTATTTCAAACCAAGACTCAATGTCTACATTCTAAGGAGAAAATCAAATTTACCATCAAGTATTACAAATGGGTGTAATGAGTTTCTGTCAAGAATTCTGCAGAAACCCGAACAATTGCATTGTAGTCTAACATTAAACCCACTCCTGCTTGTCTGATGATTTTGTTGAAGCCAAAAACGTTCTTTGTCCTAGAACCTCCCTGTCCAATACAGCAGTTATTAGTCACTCATGGCTATTTAAATTTTAAATAATTAAATATAAAACTGCAGGTTTTGCCATTGCATGAGCCACATTTCAAAGGTTCGGCAGTCACATACGACTAATGTCTACCATATTGATCAGCTCAGCTACAGAACCTCTCCATCATTACAGAAGGTTTTAGCATTGCCCAGAACGGTGCCTCCAAATTTCTGATGCTAGATTGACACTCTTGCGGTACTTCTCTGTTGATTTCCTTCCCCTGTTTTGGCAAACAACGTGGGTGCACATGCAAGTGCATGTGCTTATCATGCTCAAAGGAGCTGAGCTAATAAACTGTGCTTGTCCACAGCAGCTCTGCGCAGGCATGGCACGAAAACTCCTGGCCCCGAGTTGATTTATCTTGATGTTTGGTTGAATTCCTCACATTTTGGTTCTCTTTGGTAACCTTTTCACCCCGTTCTTTTTTAAGGTGGCTAGCTGGCTGTTATAATTCATCATGAACGCATCTCACTACAGGCCTGGGTCCCCTGACAGAAGGAACAGCCGGTCTCCAAGAGGTCAGAGGCAGTTTTCTCCTTTCGTCTTTCTCAGTTTCCAGTGTAGATTTGTCACTCTGAGAAAGCATGAACTCTGGATTTGATGTACTTTAATTGATTTCACCCTCGACAAGTCAGACTGTCTATCAGCTCTCTCCTTGGGCTTCCCTGAACTTTGCTGAAGGCTAAGGTTTTCAACTGTCCCTGGAACCAAGCTGTCACCAAGCAATTTACTCCCCTCACCAGCTCTCAGGACCCATCTCATTTTCGTTTCTGTAACCCTCCTGAGAAGCAGGAAAAGATGTGTGATAGAACAGGGGAGAGATGGTAGATGAAGGAAAATTAGAACAGGAAATCAAGTGGGTAAGCAATCTTTTCCAACTGTCATCTCTTTTGGTGAATTTGTCAGACTGCTGTGTCCAAATTTTTAAGGGGTGAGATCAGAGAGAAGAATGGGTGAGTGGGTGGGTAGATCGATGGATGTTTTGATTAACTGATGGGAAGGCATACATACAGACACACAGATGAATGTATGAATAAATGAAAAAAACACCAGATGCAATCACTAATAATTTGATTCATCAATAGAACTTAATTATTTTTTTATATTAATTTTGCATATGCCAGAAACGGTTCTAGGTGCTTGAAGGATGAGAAAAGATACATAGTCCCTACGCCAAACAGCTCACATTCAAAAAAGGAAAGAGGGCAAATAGCAATAGGAAATCACAAGATAGCTCCTATTAAGGATATTTATAATATTATTAGAATAAAGATGGAAGAGTGACTTTCAGAGACACCTCACCAAAGCCCAATAAATAATTAATTTTCGATGAAAAAATTAATGAATGTCAAAGTATTCTCTGGGTGCCTATCCAGGGCTATCCCTAGGTCAAATTGTAAAGCACAAAATATGGGTTCCTCTGAGTCCTTTCTGTTTCTCCTCAACTATATGAAGAGCATGGGTTCATGTTGACCTATACCATACTTTATGAAGAAATATTGAATAAATAATTAAATATACTACATCTCTCAGGCACTTGCGCATTTTGAAAAGGTTTCCTAGACTAAGATTCTTCATGGTAGAGAAATTATGGCATCGATGACATGACTATTTGAGAGACCAGCATTGTATACTCAGTTTACACTTCAATTTAATCTTCAGGAAACTAAAATACCCAGTTATTTAGAAACAACTGATGATTGTCTAGGTGGTGTCTGGTGGTGGGATTGACAAACCCAGCCAACATCAAGAATTCCATGGTTCATGTTGTAAGGTGGTTACTTCAGTATAAGTCTCCAGGTGGACCAACTTGTTTTCTCATCAGCAAAACCTGGTATGTAATTGCTGGTTTGATTCATGATGGAAAGAATGTCCACACCTTACCCCCAAATCCTGGAGAAGACATGTCTAAAGCCTGGGTGCTGTCCATGGTTCTAGATGAATTGTGGTATATTGTGGATTTCTAGCATGGAGAACACAAAGGGTACCTGGAGTGACAATGATCTCTTGTACAAAGTTCTGGGATAATTTTCAGATTAACTACCAAAAGTTCCATAAAGGATAATAACTTGGAGTACAAAGATAGCCTTACTAAAGAGAGGTAAGACTTGATTCAGTCTTGGGATCAAATCCCACCTTTATCCCTTCTCTGAGCTTTATTTTTCTTTTCTGTTAAATTTTACTTCATATAATTATTGTAAGACTTACCTGAGATAATGAGAGGAAGCAGAGGATAATGGTAAGACTAGACACTGTGGCAACAGTCTGTATGATTTTGAACTCTGATTGCCACACTTAACTTTATGACCTTCCTCGTTCCATGGGTTAGTTTTTCAACAAAAAATATGGATGTGGTAAAAGTCGTATATAGAGTTATTGTGTGAAAATGGAACAAGTTAAGCAACTTAGAAGGATGCTTAGCACATAATAAGAACTCATTAAATGTTTGTTGTTGTTTGCTATTATTAGATCACTTCCACATCATGGTTTATCATGTGTCTGGACCCTTTCTTAAGAAAACCTGGTTTTATCGACAGTATTTTATTCCTTCAGTTATTCTTTTGTTCATTCACTCAATTCAGGAAACATGCATCAAAGATCCACCCCCACCTTCCTGCCTTCCCAACCACCAATTACAGAGTCAAATATTTATAAGATGGCATGCCTCGACAAATACTGGATTAAAGATGGGATATTGTTATTTAAGGGCTCTTTCAACTTTATTTCCATAAACTGAATTGAATTGAATGTACTTAATACATTGGTGCAGAATCTTTGAGCTGTCTGGTTCTGCTGATACTTTTGTTCTGCTTTTTAAAAAATCTGTTCTTGAATTAGTCTTATAAACCTCATTTTTAGTGAGAATTTGAGAATTTTAAAACTAAGTAGCATATGAAACATAAAATGAGTTTCTTTCATCTGGGTCAGAAGCATAATAGGTGTGTGACATATATATGCTTCAGGAGGAACTCCAACAAAACCGAATTTATAAAAATGGTGCACTTATTCTTACATGTTTAAACTTTAGTACTTTCAAAGTACCCTCCATTTGATGCAATACACCTATTGAGATGCTTTTTTCTACTGCTCAAAAAAGTTATTTTTGAGCATGTTAATTTTGATGTCTTTTAGTGTTTCTGTAGTTTTTTGTTTCACTTCTTCCACATCAGCAGAACATTTTTCTTTGAGAACTTTTTTCATTAGGGAAACAAACAAAATAAAGTTGCTCAGGGTAACATCAGGTGAATAGAAAGGGTGAGGCACGGGGGTCATGCCAGTTTTGGTAAAAAAAAACCACTAAACATTCGGCATGGTGTAGGCAGGTGCATTGTCATGGTAAAACCAATCAGCTATTTGCCACAACTTTGGACTTTTCTTTCACAGATCATGATGCAACCTTTTAAAAACTTCCAGATAAAAACTTGGGTTGACATTTGTTCCAGATAAAGAAATTCCAACTGTACTACAAGGGACCTACCCTCTAAAAGATCATTTTGGTTTCTTTGGGGGAGTTCCCTCTCATACACACACACACACACACACACACACACACACACACACACAGAGTATTACTTTTCAAAGTTGAATTGAATTAGGGTAGCAACGTATAGTACGACCTTTGCTCAACCGTGCTTCTGCCATTTTCTTTGACTGTCCTGCCTGTCACATAATAATGCTAGCATTCATTTGATTAACACCATCTTTTGAGTGAATGTCATACTTAAAATGTGCATACATTTTTTGGCATATATATATATAAATATATATATATATATGCACAGATGAATACATGGATGAATGATTTGAAAGTATCTTTTAAACTAGAAATTGACCTTCCATGTGACCCAGCAATTCCCCTATTGAGAATATATCCAGAGGAACTCAAATCATTCTGCAAAAAAGATAACTGCACACGTATGTTTGTTGCAGCTCTATTCACAATAGCAAAAACATGGAAACAACCATGTTACCCATCGAAGCTGGACTGGATTAATTTAAAAAATGTGGTACATATACACAATGAAATATTATGCAGTCATAAAGAAGGACAAACATATGGACTTTGTAGCAACTTGGATGGATTTAGAGTCGATCATACTCAGTGATCTATCACAGAAACAAAGAACAGAGTACTATATGTTCTCGCTCATAAGCAGACGAACAATTATAATACTATAAGAAAACAATTGGCAGTAGTGGGAAACTGTCAGGGGAAGGGGTTGGGATTGGCAGCTGAGGGAAACTGCTAGGGGAGGGAGGGGCATACCTCATCTACAAGGGTACCTTCATAATCAACGTTTGTATACCTAAACTTGAATTGTACCCCACATCTTTATAATAGAAAAGTATCTTTTAGCTTCTATATATGCTGTTTGCTATTGATTTTAAGATGCTGGAAGCAGAACAGCAGTAGTGGTGAATAATTCAACAAAATTCCAAGTTTGCTTTAAAAAGAGTGTTGGGGGTGCTAATAACAATGCACCTCAAACCCTCCTTTATTGACTTCTTTATTTCCTGAGCCTCCAATTCAAGGATTAACCCATCCAATTTATTTGCTTTGGCCTCAAAAAGCAGTTTCACTTTCCATAGAGACAAAGGCTTAGAATTGCTAAGAATGAATGCCTCTGGTTAATTGACAATCCAACATCTGTCCATCAGCCATTTCACCTGTCTGCCTTGGCTTAAAAAGAGACTTCCCTTCACCCATCCATGCTTTTTATATTTTTGTCATTAGTTGATTCTACACTTGGGGAGAAAAAAGTCTGGCTGAATATTTGCATCTTCTTTCCTGTTTGAAAAAGAAAAAATGTCACTCATTCAACTTGAATAGATGTGTACTTGAACACGAGCCTAGGAGTCTGTCTTCCGCACCATAGCAAGGTCATTGCTCTGTTAAGATTCTACACTGGCTGAATTTTTGAGGTGCTGACATAAAGTCACAGTCCAGGAACTGGTGGCAGTTTTTAATGTGTCTTGATGTTGGGCAGTATAGATACATTTTAAGCAGATTTATGCTGCATTTAAAAAATCCATTATGCTACATTATGGGCGTATTGTTTATCCAGATGATATTGATCAATTTCAGACTTCCAAATCTGCATGTATAATTGTGCCATGTAATCAAAATTATTTATGTATGTGCTATATCCTGGCATTTATAAAATTATAAATTGGAATCATTTATATGTGTCACAAGATACTTGGTTATTTTGAACGCCTGGTTTATACCACAATAAAATGTCATTTTTTTTCTCTTCCTGTTTCATAAATCTTTCCTGGTGACTTTACTTTTCTCTATAGAAAATACTTTTCAGACAACTCACAATTAGTGTGTATTTGATGGATTGTTTGATTTTATTTTATATTTGTATGAATGTAAGGGATATAAGTGCTGTTTTGTTACATGGATATACTGCACAGTTGTGAAGTCTGGGTTTTTTGTGTACCCATCACTCAAATTATATACATTGTATCCATGTAATTTTTTATCCCTTTCCCCCTTCCCACCTTTCCACTTTTCCAAATCTCCAGTGTCTGTTATTTCACACTCTATGTCCACATTATTTAGCTTCCATATACAATTGAGAACATATGGTATTTGACTTCCTGTTTCTGCATTTTTTCAGTTAAGATAGTTAGTTCCATTCATGCTGTGGCAAAAGACACAATTTAATTATTTTTTGTGGCTGAATAGTACTTCATGTATACATATAGTCAACTTTTTTATCCATTCATCCACTGATGGACATAAGTTGATTCCAAACCTTTGCTTTTGTGAATAGTGCTGCAATAAACATATGAGTGCAGGTATCTTTGGTGTAATGATCTATTTTCTTTTGGGTAGATACTCAGCAGTGGGATTGCTGCATTTAATGGTAGTTCTACTTTAAGTTCTTTGAGAAATCTCTACAATTTTTCATAGAGGTTGTATTAATTTACACTCCCATGAAACAGTGTATAAGTGTTCCTTTTTCTCCACATTCTTACCAACATCTGTTATTGTTTGACTTTTTAATAATAGTCATTCTGGCTAGTGTAAGATGATATCTCATTGTGGTTTTAATTTGCATTTTTCTGATGCTTAGTTATGTTTAGCATTTTTTGACAGATTATTTTCAAGTAGCACATCTTGTGTGGTACATTCACAAATAGTCATGTTTGTTCATTACAGAAATTTTGGCATTAAAAAATAGTTTACAGCAAAAAATTAAAATAAAATAAATCTTAATTGCATGTTTTAGAGACAGCCACTGTTATTTTTGTCTACTTCATTTTGGAATGTATGTATGAATATGTTGTGTGTATGTGTGTGTGTTTGTATGTTGAATGATCATATTACCTTTGCAATTTTAAATTCTGCATTTTTCCATTCAACTTAATGTCCCTTTCTAATATTTACCCTTTCTAATATTTTCCAAAATGTTAAATTTATAATAACTATAAAATATCTCACCATGTAAATGTGTCATAATTAACTTAATTACTCATTTTAAGCACAGGTTATTTCCAATTGTTGGCTGGTTTGAATAAAGCTGTGTGTTCCAAATCACTTCTCTGATTGGTTTCTTAAATATAAATCCTAGAAAAAAATTAATACCTTGACACATATGTTCGGCCAATTCCTGAAGCAACTTTACAATAAAAAATTAAGCACTAGTCTGTAGTTAATTGAATTATGGGCCCAAATTCTAAATATGTTTCTCTATTTATGCCCTTTGTCGTCTAACTTTGCAGTTAGGTGTACACACTAAACGCCCTTCCTCATCCGTTGACTTGGGGTTCAGCCGTGTGACTTATTTCAACCAACAGGATATTAACAGATGTAAGGCAAACAAGGACTTGAAGTGTATGGCTTGTCCTCTTCTACCTCCACCATCTTTGTGAGAAGTATCCTGGATAGATCACTGGCCCACGAAGAGCCAGAGAAACATGGAGAAAAAGTCACCCAGTTGGACTGAGGACTTAAAACTGGGAGCAAAAGCCGCTCAGCTGAACCCAGCCTAGATCAACCCACCCTCAAACAATGTGCAGACACATATGAGCAGGTCCAGTTGAGATCAGCAAAGATCCCCAAGGAACCTGAACTATGAGGGAAATGAATGCTTGTTGTTACATGTCACTAGGACTTGGTGATTGTTATGCAGCAATAACTAACTGAGATACTCTTGGTAATTTAATGAAGAGACTTTATAAGCAAGCAAACTGTGGCAGTACAACATACTAGTGGTTAATAAAAGAGGCTTGGGAGCTGTTGGGACCTAGGTTTGAGGATCTTTAGGCAAGCTACTAACCTTTGTGAACTTCAGTTTCATGATCTGTAAATGGGAAGAGTATCAATAACTACTTTATAGAATTATGATTAATATTAAGCCAGTTAATACCAGTAAAGTGTTTGGTGCAATGCCTGTGTTCAAAATAAGTGTCAATAAAAGATTTTTATTGTTTTTCACTAAACAATGGAAACTTCTTGAGGCCAGGGGCACTAACTTAATTACCTCTAAAACAGTGCCTGGTGCATAGCAGATGTTCATTTAATGTTTGCTGATCAGTGGCTGTCCATTGTTATTATCCCTCTACTATTGGAAACAGAGGTGGATAATACCTTGTTGCCCACTATATCCGGGGTTTCTTCTTTTGCTGAATTACTTTCAAAGAAACAATAATCAACCAGAGTTTAACCATGAGTGACAATTTGAAATTAAATAGACATGTTGTGTGTGTACTGTATAATGGAAAAATTTACTATTCATACCTCATGGTATCCTAATTTCGATCTCCTTCTTAGTGTCCAGCGGTCCCCTACACTCCACCACCGCCATCAGACAATGGGTAGATTCTTAGGAAGACTGGAGACAGAAACAGCCCTAAGAAAGTGTTATGCTGGGCATTAAAGATATTCAGCAAACTCAACTTACATTTCTTTAAAACTTTTCAGAGGGATGGATATGTACCAAGGTTGCACAGGCCATATTTGTCTATTTTCTAAAGATTAAAATTCCTTAATGACTTTATTGTGGGAAAGAAAAGTCGAAATGTTTCCACTGAGCTTTCTGCTTTGAAAATGGGTTGTTCAAACAAGAGCTCCTGCCCAAAATTAGCATTATGCCTGGCAAGTAGTAACACAAATAGTAAAAGCTAGCTATTTTTACTGACAAGTGTGGTTAACATTGATAGAGGTGGTGATTATAAACTAACCAGTAGAGTTGGTGACTACGTGATTATAAATTAATGGCTTATGACTTAATCAAAGAAGTAGCTCTCTTTTAAAAAAAAACCCCAATTGGGGTAAAAGCAACCCAAAGCGTGATCCTAGGATATTTTAACTCAAATTTGTTACCTCAAGCATCTTATTGAGCATCTATGAGGAACCAGATACTGTTCTGTGTACTGAGAATACCACAGTGAGCAGGAGAGGCCAGGTCCCTTCTCTGTTGCAACCAACATTCAAGTCAGGGAAGCAGATAGGGAACAAATAAGAAAGCAAGAATATAAAGTGTCAACTACAACGATAAGTTAGGAATACAATGAAAAGAGGGATGTTGTAGGCAGTGATCAGATAGTACGATTGAGTAATCAGGAAAAACTCCATGTTCTCTTAGCACTATAGTTCTCAATGTTTATTGAGTCTTCACCATTTTCTTTAAAAATCCAATAGATTCTATGGACCCTCTGTCCAGCAAAAAATAAAAAATAAACATACAAGAGCACAGACTTCACACAATTGCTCATATTTTCATGAATCTCTGCATTAGATATTCAGCTGAGTCCTACTATTGACTTTCTGGTAGCCAAAGTGGAAGTAAGAAATACTCACTTCCACATTGTTTTGGACCAAATGTCTAAAACACATCTCTTCCCTGGCTGGGAAAAAGTAATTGCCTGAACTCCCAAAAGCAGGTGTCTGCATTATTAGGCATAGAGGCACTTTGCCATGTCATCTCTTAGCAGAGTTTGCTTGCTATCTACCAGAATTTCTGCTCCCTCTGCAGCAGTATAAGGTCATGATTAGAAAGCTGTTTCCCAGACAAAGACTACGTTTCCCAGCAAACCCTTCTCAGGAGTATAGTCATGTGACTAATTATTGCCAGTGAAATGCTGGCAGACGTGATGTTCATCACTTCTGAACCAGGTCTTTTAAGAAGCCTACACCTTGCTGTGGTTTTACTTCATACCAGCGGAATGCAGGTGATTACAGGAACCCAGAAAGGGGCAAAGCCACATGATGGAAGAAATCTGGGTTATGGAGTGACTACACGAAAGAAAACTACCCTCCAACCAGAGACATTCACATTTGTTGTGTGTGAGAAAAAAGTAAACATGAATTGTGAAGTCAATGACTTTTCATATTACCCACAGTGGTTCCTAAATAGCAATGATTACTGAACCAGCAGCAGCAACATCCTGGGAACTTGCAAGAAATGCAGATTCTCAGTACTCACGCCAAATAAAATAAATCAAAATCTCTGAAGAGCAGGGTACCAGCAGTTTATGCTCTAATCAGCCCTCCTGGTAACTCTGGGAACCACTGCTCCAAATACATAATAGTGACCTATGAGTGAGAGTTACAGAGTCTGATTTCCTGGGTTCAGATCCTGGCCCCACCACGTATGAACTATGTGATCTCGGCCAGGCTGCTTAACTTCTGGTGTCTCAGTATGTTACTAAGTATGGATGCCAAGTGGTAGATAACGATAGTACCTAACTTTGATGCTTTGACATGAGAATTAAAAAAGATTACCCATGTGAAGGACTTAGGACAGTGTCTGGTGCTCTTTAGAAGTGTTCAGTAAGTGACCAGAAAGCCTTAACTATAATTAATGTTTATCAAATTGAAAGCCAAATCTCAATCCTGAAGTTTGTGTAATGGGTTTTTTATTTCTCCCCTCTGCTTAATGTTATTCCCAGACATGCTTGAGTCGTGAGCACATCTGCCCTGGCAGGCACTCACTCCATCATCAAGTGAGTGTGGCAGTCTTTCCATGTGCCAGGCATCATGTTAGGATCCAGACCTGCAAGAGAAAACAAGGCAGACTGGATTCCTGCCTGGTGACAGGCCACTGACCTGGCAGAAATCAGTATGGCCAGATAAGCAGGAACAATGAACAAGCCAGAGAGTTGAACTGGACCCTGAGGGAGGGAGACCGACAAGCTTTTTCATCTTACCGAAAACTTCTGGCTGATTTTCTTTTTTCACCAGTGCAAGAAGATGCCCTTGCTTTTTTCAACAACCGCCCTGTGTGCAGACTAATGTTCGAATCTATGTTCTCTAAGCTGCTTTAAAATATGACGCTTGGGATTAATCCAGACTGCAGAAAGAGCCTTGATGCCAGGTGTTTTTTAAAAAGGAGGGGGTGTGATATTTTTAAAAAGGAGGGGTTATAATCAAAACTAGCACCTGGGGGCAGCCAATTACATTCTCCAATGAACAGTGCATGGACTAATGGAGAGCAGAGTGCCTCTGTTTGATTTCTTACTCAATTCTGATTGGTCACAGGTTTGGCAGTTTTCTTCATTGACCAAATGGTACCCGTCACCCCATCATGAGGACTTGCACCTGTCCTTAAAGGAACCAAAGCTGCAGCTTCCCTCATCCGCTTTGAACGCTCCTGATCAGCTTAATTCTTAAAACCCCAGACTTTGTCAGCATAGATTCTCCACCACTTGATGGGCAAAGGGGTGTGTGCTTCAAGGAGCCTGCCAACTTCACCATCACAGCTGCAACTCTCCACAGACACTCTGCTGTGGAAATGCAAGGAATTCTTAAAAAGAGTCGCCCTAACCTCACATAGTCTGTGAACTTTAGTTCCTCCTGTTCTTTCCTGATCTTTCACAGGAGATCCAATTTCTTTCTGACTCAATCTTTGTCAGGGCACAAGGTCAACTGGCTGGCTCCTTAGACTCCTACAATCCCAGATGTATACAGTGGGCAAGAAATGGACCAAAAAAAAAAAATCTGTGCCCATGGCAGGCATCAATAATCAATCAAATGACTCTCATCCCTTGCCTAGATATATCCTCCAAATTTGTGAATGCTCAAGACAGCCATCATTAATAAATTTAAGTAGACCATTTAAACCATTTTGCCATTCTGATCTAGACTAGGTCCCACACATAAAATAAAAGACCAGAGAGAAGAAATTAACTGCCCACCTTCAAGCAGCATATGTGAATCAGAGTTGAGATTAGAATTCAAGTGTTCCTAATTCCCACTCCTGTGTCCCTCTATGCCAAGAGTCCAGCATGCCCCTTGACGTCTCTGGAAATCCACTTCCATCGTTCCAGATTAAATAGGCCTAAATAAATGACCTGTGAAGTGTCCTAGTGGCCAACTTTTATCTCTCACCATTGTGCAAGATAAATGGTGTATTAGTCAGCTATTGTCATAATAATGCTACATAACTAACAATCCTGTGGATAATAACAAGAAGCATTTATTCTTACATACATTGCTCTGCAATCAACTGTGGCTTGGTTGTCATAGGCTTGGCTTGATTGCCTAATTCCATGTCTTTTGCATATGTTTTTATTCTAGAGTCTTGGATAAAAGGGCAATGGCTACCTGAGTCATGGTAGATTAAGAGAGCTCAAGAGCCTTAAACAAATAACTCACACATACATAATGCCCGCTAATATTGCTGTGACCAAAGCAAGTCACATGACCAAGACCAAATTCAACAACTGGGGAAAATATTCTCTGTCCACAGTAGGAAAGGAAGGGAGTAAATATTTGCTAAACAATAAGTTAAGCTATTTTAAAATGGCTTTTAAATGATCAAGAAAATTTTCAGTGAGGTTTGGGATAAAAAAGAAGCCTTTTTTGACAGCAAGATTATGCCAGACTCTCACTAGAGTCTGTTGATAAGCTTCTGAGAACCTGACTTAATCCCTGAAAAAGCTAAATCATGTATTGTGTTAATATTGGCTCACTGGTTTTATAGCTATTCTTCCACTTTAAGGAAAGCCTGACGTGAAAATTCTCACCCAATGTAAGACAGGTCATGAATATTTTAATGGCCAGACAGTGAACTCCTTAAGAGTCATCTTTATGTCTTTCTTAATACTACTTTACTACTCCTGGTGTTTTTAAAATATACGGTTCTTCTTAAAAATGTGTTGAATAAATAATGGTAGTTAAGAGTATGGGATTTGGAGAGAAAGAGAGCCAGATTTAAAGTTTAAGCCATCGTTTATTGGCCGAGTATACTACGGCATTTGTATTACCTTCCCAACCTGCAGTGTTCCTCTCTGTGAGATTGGGATATCCACATCTGTCTTACTGGTGCATATTAAGTACAATAATGTAGCCAAAATGCCTGGTCAGCATTAGGCTGTCAATATATCTTAGCTTATATTTTTATTCAAAAACTCCCTTCAATTGCTGGATTCCCTGGGGCAGTAGCCAATAGTGCCATTTATGAAATATTTCCAATTCTCTGCTTTCCAGGCACCTGGAAGAATTGTAATTCTCTCCCTCTTTCAAAGATAGTCATGCCCATGTGACTTGCTTTGGCCAATGAAATACGAACAGAAGGGACATGTGTCACTATGGAACAGAAGCTTTAAGAGCCATGATAAATGATTCACCGTGTTCATTTCCCACTGATTCGGTGACTAGGAAATCACATGTCAAGAGGAACTCTATATCAGCCTGGATCTCTGAGATACTTCGTGGAGCAGAAATACCCTAGCCTACATGCATTGTGTACATAGCATAAGAGAGAAATTAACTCCTTTTTATGTTATGCCACTTAAATTAGGGATTGGGTGTTACTGTAGAATAACCTAGCCCACTGTGCCTGGTATAGTTGGTATTATTAAATAGGGCTTACTTAAAGAATATAATGAGTCATCTTCACAGAAGATTCACATTGCAAATAAACCAGTTATACACGCTCAAACACCAGTAGAGTCCAAGAATGCACAAGACAAAAAAGTGGACTAGGAATCAGAGAATAAGGGTTCTGGTTTTAAGGTCATCTTTCACTAGCTTTATAACCTTGGAAAAGTTAGTGTCCTTACTGAGTCATCTGTATTCTATAAATATAAGGAATGTAGTAGTGAGACACAGAGAAAGGGTGTAATGTAAGTGACAGAAACGGAAGTCATAGACGTTCAAGATTTAGAAAGAAATACAGAATACTTTGATTTATGCAACAAAAACCTCAGGAAGGGAAGGCACAGAGCTGACCTCAAAGATATGTATTCAAAGGCATATAGAATAGTACCATAAACATGGAGACTTTGGAAACACTGGAGATATTGAAAGAGGGGAGTGTTGAGAAATCATCTGTTGGGTACAATGCGCACTACTGGAAGTGATGGGCACACTTAAAGCCCAGACTTCTTCACCTCTACACAAAGCAGCCAAGTAAAAAGCAAAAACATTTGTACCCCCTGAAGATGTGGAAATACATTCTTTTAAGTGCACCTCTTCAATTGGCAGTAACGGGAAACTGCCAGGAGGGTGGTGAGGAAGTGAGATTGGCAGTAGTGGGAGTCTGCCTGGGGAAGGAGAGGGGCATACCTCATCAACAAGGGTACTTGCATAATGAACATTTGTATAACTAACCCTGACTTGTATCCCACTTCTTTAAAATTAAAAATTAAAACCTAAAAATAAATAAATAAATAAACATACCTTTTCTAACTCCTCTCCAACCTTACCATACTGATCCAGAATTCCTGATGATTTAACCTGGGAGTCTGCATTTTGCCATATTGACCGAGTGACTCATAATCAAACTTGCAGATATCATCAACCTAGTAAAGGCCTGTGAAAAACCTGGTATGAGTGATGGGGTGGTGTCGTGGACAGCCCCAACTGGGTTGCAGGTTAGGGCAAGGGAGACAGAGATCTCAAGTTTGGGGTCCGTGGCAGGGATGCATGAAGCACACCCATGGCCACACAAATACACTGTGAGTTCAGAAAACACCACAGTCTGGTTCTTCTATAACTGAGGAAATATTCTGAAACCTAATGTACCTTAAGACAGGGGTCCCCAACTCCCGGGCTGCAGACTGGTACCAGTCCATGGCCTGTTAGGAGCCAGGCCGCACAGTAGGAAGTGAGTGACGGACGAGCAGAGTTCTGCTTTCTGCCCAGATCAGCAGCAGCATTAGATTCTCAGAGGACCATAAACCCTATTGTGAACTGTGCATGCAAGGGAACCAGGTTATGTTTTCCTTATGAGAATCTAATGCTTGCTGATCCCCTCTTCCCACCCCTCTGGTGGAAAAATTGTCTTCCAGGAAACTGTCCCTGATGCCAAAAAGGTTGGGGACTGCTTCCTTAAGCCACAGAGCAGAAGAAAAATTTTCTTCCTCTGTTTTAAAGCCACTAGTAAGTTCCAAGTCAAAGAAATACAATATGAGGGGGGAATATCAGCTTTTGGGCACCTGTTCCACACTCAGCACCCTCTGATGCTCCATAGAGAACGTCCTTGTTTAGTTAATGCAGAGCCCATTCTCAAACTACTCTCCCTCCCATGCCTCCAATTCTAGAGGACACAGCATCAAATACTTCCTCCATCATCCTCTCTTGCAGTCATGTGTCATTGTGAGTCATCATGATGGGACATGAATCACGCCATGGTCAATGAAAGCTTCCAGAGAAGACTTTGCTTTCCCTGAAAAATCTGACATGTCTCCTAGCCTGCACCTTGAATGTGGATATGATTTCTGGGGCTGACGCAGATACTTTAAAACCATGAGATAAAAGCCAAGAGCATTTCTAAGATGTTACTCAGATATTGTTCTGCCTTAAGCCCATCCCAGCAGATGATGAGTTTCTTGTTGTGTGAGATCATTAAATGTCTTCATGGTTTATGTCTCTGTCAAATTTTCAGTTACTTGCAAATGAATGAATTCCCTTCAGATGCATTACCTGATTTATTCTTCATCATAAGGCAGACATTACCATCTTCGTTTTTCAAGTAAGTAAACTGACATTAGTCAGAGAAGATGGTTCTTTTTTTAAGATCACAAATCTAAGTAGTGGGTCTAGAATTCCAAACCAGGTCTGTGTGAGTTCAGGATTCTTTATAAGAAGCCTGCCTACCAGGATGGCTGCACTAATTACATCTCTCATTTACTAATATAACAGGTGGAAGAACAATTAATATAGTGCCTGAGACACAGAAGATAATATGACCATGTTTGAAAGAGGCATGGTTATCTGAGTTTTATTAAGTAAAGGTAGGAGACTTAAATCACATATTGAGGAAGGAAAAGAGGAGATTCAATATTCTCCACCATTTATTCACAAAGCAAATAATCTTCAGCCCATCTACTTGTGTCACTTAGCTATCACTGTATATATTAAGCCCTCAAAACATAAAGCTTAAAATGACAACCATGTATTAATTCCTCATGAGTCTAGGAGAAGGTTGGATGGTCGTGTTATCTTGACTGAGTTCAGTTGATTTGGGCAGACCTTACTTTTGTGAATACAGTCAGCTGGGGAAGTTAGCTGAAGACTGGCTGATTTGAAATGGCCTTGGTTGGGACAATTGGTCTCCCCTCCATGAGTTCTTCCCATACTTCCAGCAACCTAGTCCATGTTAGTTCTTGAGACGACAGCAAGAATCCAAGAGTGATTGAAACAAACAGAACTCTGTTAGTGATTTTCAAGCCTTGGCTTGTATCACTTCTGCTAAAGGCTAAGCAAGTTACATGGTCAAACCCAGAATTAAGGTGAGGGACAAAAAGCCTATGCCCTAAATGAGAGAAGAATTAGGGACATCAAAGCAATAAATCCTCCACAAATCCCATGATAGATAAGTAAATAGTAGCTACTTCTATTATCTAGAATATAACTGTTGTTCTTCCTTGGAGGTAAGGTAAGGAGCTGTTCCCTAAGCTGCCCAGTAAGGTACAAGAAAGGGCTATGACTTAGAGGACCTGGATTTTGAGTCCTAGTACTGTCATACACTTTCTTTTTTTTATTTTAAAGATGTGGAGAACAATTTAGGGTTAGGTATACAAACGTTGATTATGCAGGTACCCTTGTTGATGAAGTATGCCCCTCCCTCCCCTAGCAGTTTTCCTCAACTGCCAATCCCACCCCCTTTCCCTAACAGTTTCCCATTACTGCCAAATGCTTTCTTATAGTATTATAATTGTTCAAGGTCCGCTCATGAGTAAGAACATATGATACTCTGTTCTTTGTTTCTGTGATAGATCACTGAGCATGATCGACTCAAAATCCATCCAAGTTGCTGCAAAGTCCATTTGTTTGTCCTTCTTTATAGCTGCATGATATTCCATTGTGAATATGTACCATTGTTTTTTAAATACAATTCAGCTTCAATGGGCAGCATTGTTGGTTCCACATTTTACTATTGTGAATAGAGCTGCAACAAACATACTTGTGTAGGTGTCTTTTTTGTAGAATAGTTTGAGTTCCTCCAGGTATATTCCCAATAGGGGGATTGCTGGGTCATATGGAAGGTCAATTTCTAGTTCTTTCAGAAATTGCCACACTGTCTTCCAAAGAGGTTTGCACTAGTTTGCATTCCCACAAGCAGTATCATACAGTTTCTTTATGTGACCTTAAGGAGATAGACCACTGTCCTCTTCTGCTTTGTAATTCCTCTACCTGGAACAAAACAGAGACAAGCTTTAAGATGTCAACAGCCAGAGGTCCAGGGGCTACATCTGGCCTGTGCATGTGTTTGTTTGGCTGTCCTAGTATTGTATGTTTAACTGATCCAACATTTAAAATTTGGGATATTTCAGATGGAAATCTTGATTTCTGACTTTGCTTAAAAATAGTGGAAGATTCAGCAAAGTTGAGTCAACATTACAGTATGGCAACACCGGAGGCAGCTGGGCTGTGATTCTTCATGGGGAGTATGTGTTGCTCTGTTATCCGATCTGCTACAATCTCCCTTACTTCATAGTGTCTCCTAAATGCCACTATTTTCTTGGCTAGACTCACTCATTTATATTCACTTCTAGTCACTATTGAAATTTGAATTGTGGCTCTTGGAGCAGAGAATGTGATAGTCAGAATCTGTGAGTACATGGCGTTTTTCTTGGGTGCCTCACTTTCCCAAGTTAATTCAGAACCCCTCCCATAAATGTCCCCTAACTTTTTTGGTCAGTGAATCTTAACCCTATGAGGAATGAAATTCATCTGAAGGTCTGGTGACATGTCTGAGCATTCTGACCAAAAATAAAATGTCCATATGAGCACACACACGTGTTATAACACACATAAACACACACACACACACACACACATACACACAATATTGCATAGTTCTTTGTCTGTAAACCCCAATTAGCTTAGAAGGTGCAATTTGTATGTCCTTTAGTCTCTGGTGGACCCCAAATTCTCCAAGAAAATGTTTTCACTTTGGCCTTGTCTAGACAATTTTGAGACTGCTTCAGGCCTCCAGAAAAGCAAGCTCTCCCATGGATTTCTTATAATCAGAGGTCACCTTCTGGTCCTAGTTCTCTCCCCATTTTCCATTCACTCTTTCAAAGAAGGAAGAGGAAAACAAGCAAGCTGTGGCCAAGTGACCCACACAGAGAAAAGTCAGAAGTCAGCAGGGCCCTGACCTTCCTGTGTAGGTAACAAATTGGATGCCATGTTTGTACCAGGTCCTGGAGGGAGGGAAAGAAGGGGGGAAGTGAGGAGGAGGAGGGCAGTGTGGGATGGAGTTGGGGTTACAGGGGTCAGCAGACTTTGCTTTAGGCGTCCACACAGCAACTCCTTCCACCCCTTCCCAGGAAACAGCCACTGCTGCAGGGCATGCAGAGGATAGCAGCTGGAGGTCAGCAGAGGCCAAAGCATGCACACACAAGGGTGTGTTTGTGTGCTGGAGTGTGTGTGTCCACGCCCAGCCATGGGAGGGAAAGGCATTGAAAAGAATTCTTGCAAGAGATCTCCAAGGACAGGACTCTGACCCAATCCTCAGTTCTTTTTTTTTTTTTGAGTCAGAGTCTTGCTCTGTCACCCAGGCAGGAGTGCAGAGGCATGATAATAGCAGCCTCAACCTCTTGGGCTCAGGAGATCCTCCCATCTCAGCCTCTTGAGTAGCTGGGAATACAAGCATGTGCCATTCTGCCCAGATAATGTTTTGGCTTTTTTTTGTAGACACAGATCTTGTTGTGTTGCCCATACTGGTCTCAAACTCCTGGGCTCAAGCAATCCTCCCTCCTCACCTCATCATCCTCCCAGAGTGCTAGAATTATAAGAGTGCACCACCATGGCCAGCTAGGCCTCAGTTCTTAACACATAAGATATAACTACTTTTCTTTTCTTTCCCTGCATGGCTGGAAGGCAGTGTAGTTTGGAACACAGATTCTGGAGCTAAACTTTCTGAGTTCAAAATCAACCTGTACTATTTAATAACTGTGACTTTGGAAGGTAACAATCTCTAGACGCCTCAGTTTCTAATTTCAGAAGAAAGGGAGATGGTAATAATGACCTCCTTAAATATCTGTGAGAACTAGATAAGTCAAAATGCATAAAATGCTTAATAAGCCCAAGCTATAATTATTCACTCAGCAGACCATACACAGAGAAACCTACATGTGATGTATTAATTTTCTTGAACATCTACTATGTGCAAAGCAATGTTTGTTTCATATAATATGTCATTTAATCTTCCCCCAAAGCCCTGAGAAAACACATGCTCAGTTTGCAGAGGAGGAAACTGAGGTTCAGGGAAGTTGGTCCTTTGCCCAGAGTGACCCGACTAATGAATGATGGAACCAGCCATGTCCACCTCATTTCAAAGCCCTGGCTCCTAACCAATTCACTAGTGTCTCCAATCTGCTCTTGTCTTCCAATTACCCGGGTCAATGTTTGACATATAAATGAATAAATGAGTGAATGAATGAATGAATGGTTGGTTGGTTCAGTCGCTCTCCTTCATTTGCTCTTTCCAAGTTAACCTTTATCCCGGTGCAGCCCAGGGGAAGCCACGCCCTTTGTGCATATGCACATCTCTTCTCTTCTTCCTGCTCTCTGACACAGCTCCATCCGTCTTCATCTTCACCACTCAACGGCTGTCCATCTCTCCCACCAGTTTCTCCTCAGAAATAAGGCCCCAAATATTTCTCTGGTGCTGGAGGAAACTCGTTCTTTCTGGTTTAATTCGCCCCGTCTGGCCGTAATTGCTTTGCCCTGTTGTGAGAGGAGACCTCCCACGGCGATAGCCCTGAGGATGGGTTGGGGGTGTAGGGGGTGGAGGAGGAAGTCGGGGCGAGTTGTTGAGTGGAGAGTGGATTAGTCCAAGGCCAATGGGGCAACGGAAGTCGGGGTTCTCACAGCCTGTGGCTCCAGACCCACCCTTGCTTGTGACGTTTACGACTGAACTTGGGCAGGACATGTGTCTGGGGGCTGCGTCAGCCTCCCCAGCCCCTACCTTGAGTGTTTGGTCCTGCAGCTCATTAAGCAGTGACACTTAACACATCATCAAACTGCTTTACAGGCAAGGCCCACACAGCTCCTGGCCTCTGGAGTCCGCAGGTAGTGGGGGACGTTGACCTCCCAGCAACTGGAGCTGGGGCTGAGTGGACACACAAGGGGATCAAAAGCCCTCATGGGAAAACCAGACCAAGAACTGGATTAGGACACCAGGACCGCTGACCCTTCACCTCCAGAAATGATAAAGACTAAGGTGCATAGAGATCAGGGATCCCAGGCGTGGTGTTGCGGAAAAAACGTGGCATTTGGTGTCATGTGAACAAGGCTCAAATCCTGGACTTGTCACTTCCCAACAAATGTTGAACACAGGCAGGGTTTTTAACTTCTCTGACCCTCTGTTTCCTCAATAAGGCCAGTACCTTATTACCCAGAGGGCTGTTTCTAGGAATACCGGGGGAGGACATATAAAGTGCTTGACCCAGAGCAGGCAATAAATAGTGGTTATGTGAATTCTCTGCCCCTATTTCTCCATTCTCTAAGGAGTGCAGAGTTCAACGGGATCAGGCTGACAGCTATTAGGTTTACCCTCATCCAAGTTGTCTTTCAATATTATCAAAATCACAGTAAGAAAAGTAACAACAAAATTAGAGTAACTCCAAGCTAGCAAGTAGCTACTATGAGCCAGGTGCATTCGATAGATAGATGATAGATGGATGGATGGATGGATAGAGATAGATAGATAGATAGATAGATAGATAGATAGATAGATGTATATAGTCTCATGTCTTCACAACATTGTGAGGCATTTGCAACAATTATTTCCATTGTACAGAACAGAAAACTGAGGCACAGAAGGTAGAAGTCATTTGTTTCATGTCTCATAGTGGGAAAACTGGGATGTAAACCCAGGTCTTTCGACAGAGTTTCATCCTTTCTAGCACTGGATAGCCCTTAATAGGGGCGAGAAGGAGGAACAGCAGGAAGAATTCCCTAGTGGATCAGGAGTTCCTGGTCTACTTTGGCCAGGAACTTTCAGAGGTTCATTTGAAGAGCCTCTCATTTTCAGCCATTCTTCCGGAGCCTCAAATATCTTCCTAAATTAGGGAGCGCTTTACTCCAATATGTCTGGTAATAAATAGTCCTGGGCAAGAAGGACTTTCTTTCCCGGTTGATATGTGGTCATGAGGCAGGGTTAAGCCCTCATTAGGTTATGGTGCCATTTTGCATTTTATGGATATTCAGTAACACAAGCAACAACAAACACATGGATTCCTGGACCTCGCCTTCTGAGGTGATGCAGGACCTCAGATAAGGGTCCCCTGAATGTCGACATGGGATAAAGTCTATACCTGGCTCTCACAATGCATGGAGAAGGTTCTCTGGGACATTGGGGTTATGGCTCCACCTTCCCTCCCACCTCCAAGTCCCTCTTTTGGTGGGGGTGTTCATTCAGGACTTGGAACTATAAAAATAAATAATTTTCTTGACCTGCCTAAAGGCAAATGTATTTTGTGGCAATACCGTATTTGTTTCCTAGGCTGCAATGGCAAATTACCACAGACTGGGTAATTTGAAAATCATTTACTCTTTCCCCAAAGTCTTGAGAAGACATAAGCTTATTTTACAGATGAGGAAACTTCAGGGAAGTTGGGGCCCTTGCCCAGGGTTACCCAACTAATGAATGATGGAACCAGCCAGGTCGACTTCATTTCAAAGCCCTGGTTCGGCTCCTAATCAATTCAACAGAAACGTGTTGTCTCACAATTCCAGAGTCTAGAAGTGTGAGATCAAGGTGCCAGCAGAGCTGGTGCCTTCTGAGGGCTGAGAGGAGAGATCTGTTTCAGGTCTCTGCCCCGGCTTCTGCTGATGTGCTGGCAATCTTGGCATTCTTTGGCTTATAGAAGCATCATGCCAATCTCTGCCTTCATCTCACATGATGTTTCCCAGTGTGTGGGTCTCCAAATTTTTCCTTTTTATAACATTACCAGTCATATTGGAATAAAGTCCTCTGTAATGATCTCATTTTAATTTAGTTACCAAATTAGGTCACATTCAGAGGTACTGGGGGATTAGGACTCTGATCACAGTTTTTCAGGGAAAAAATTCAACCTATAATATGACAGCAAATGAGACAGGATGCACACAGGAACCCTGAGGTCTGTCTGGTGAGATCTATGGACCCAATTCCTCGAGTTAATTCACAGGAGCACATACATAAATATTGCACATAATTTTAGAGTTCATAACCCTCTGAAACATAAGGTTTGTGATGACCAGATTAGACCTCTAGTAAGGTGTCAAGACACAAAATACGTCATGAGATCAAAGAGAGCAAGATAGGGAATGTGGTGTGCTGCATGTAGTTTGGAATATAAGACTGTAACTTCAGTTTGGAACATGTTGAGTTGAAAGCACATTAACATGTTGGATGTACCAATACAACACCCAAGTTCAAATGTTTAGCTTGGAAGGGAGTATAGGACTTCAAATTTAGAATCCTTTATTTCTTCCTTTGTTTTTCTCCTCCTGTGTCTCTCAAAGATTTCTTAGGTGGCCAGTATATGCCAGGATCCATGCAATATGCTAGGAATATTAAAAAGAATAAGAGCACCACGTATCCTCAAAGAACTCAGGTTAATGTGAAAGTTAAAGGTGAGAATGATGGGAAGAACCCTGTGATGTTACATGACAGATATTATAACAGAAGACAGTGGACCAGAAGCCATGTGTTTGGTGATGTGACTATGTGCTAGATACTGACTTAATGAGGATTGTGTGTGAAAAAACATAAATGAAAAGGCAATGCTGCAGAGGAGTGAAGAGGATATTGGTCTTTCTATTTCTAGCCACAGCCCTCTCCTATTTTAAGTCTACATGATTCTGGTCAAACTGAGCAAGCTTTGGAGTCAGAAGATGGTGAAAGATCCAAGGCTGGCCAATCAAAACATCAGATTCTTCCAAGATGAATAACTGGTTCTGGAATGGTCATGTGACCTGAATCAGACCAATCAGGGCAAGGGACATTCAATTCTGGTACTTGTATATGAACTTTTGATAAAACAAACTCCTTTTGTCTCTGAATTGAAAGTGAGAGAATCTCGGGCTGGAGCTACCAAGAATCTTGCCAGTAAAAGAAGACATCCCGTCTGGGAACAAAGAAAAGCAAAGGAAGGCAGAGTGGATGGATGGACCCATGCCGTGTGAGACCTAGAAACGAAACCAGAGCTAACCCCTGGGTTTTTAAGTTATGGGAACATATGCATGTAGGTAAATGTATATGTATATGAACACAACTTTAGTTGGATTTTCTGTCACTTGTAATAAAACAGTTGTAACTGATGTAGTAGTTTCATCCAAGAGGCCATATCTGAGTTGGATCATAGAGGTCAGTTTGGAAGGGCATCTATTCCAAAAAAGCAGCTAAGCAAGGTGATGAAGGAGTTATTAAGATGATTACTATTAGACAGAAGAACCCAACTAGACAAAGGATAACGCCTGAGATAATCTCACACAGATATGCCATGAAATAAGAGGACTCCTTGAAGGAGGTAGAATGAGGTCACCAAAGGATTCTGGATGAAGGCAGTATTGCAGCATCCTTGCACAGCTGAAGACTTGTGGAACCCTGACTGATTAAATTAATTGTTAAATAGCTTACAATTAATTGACCAAGCTAAGCCAATAAGAACAAATTCCGGGATTCTTTTGAAATTGTTTGAGGGTAGGAAATGTTCTTCTTTCATTGGGGTCACAGAATTGGATATGAGCTTGGAGCTACTGGCTGTCAACCCACGATTCCAAAGGCAGTCCTGCCTAAGAATGGAGCCAATGTTGAGGAAAGAAGATCCAGAGATGAAGTGCTACATACAGATTAAGTCCTGTTAATGCTTTTTTAACCCCTGCGTCCAACTATGATTGGAGCAAGTCTGAATCTAAACTTGAACTTTTCAATCAGTTAATTCATATCTACCACTTCCTTGGCCCATGCTGTGGTTGATCCACTGATTTCTCCTTGGCAGTCACCTTTACCTGCTGAAAGTTCTTTATGGAAAATACTTGGGACTCTGTCGGAGGGTCATCACCTGACCACAGAAGTATTCTTGGCATCATGCAGAAAAAGCCAGGTGTAGCAGAGAGTTAAAAAGCCAGGCACAGAAAGACAAATATCAGATGTTTTCACTCATATGTGGGAGTTAAAAATGTTGATCTCACAGAGGGAGACAGTAGAAAGGTGAATACCAAAGGCTGGGAGGGGCGTGTTAGTAGGGGTGGGGAAGACAAAGAGAGACTGGTTAATGGTTAAAAACATAAAGTTGGACAGAAGGAATAATTTTTTTTAAAGTGAGAAAGCAGTATTTATTGAGAGGACAGAAAAGCTCCCACAGTGGGAGGGGACCCGAGGAAGTTGCCAGGAATACGTTTTAATGTTTCATAGCAGAGTAGGGTGATGATAGCTAACAGCAATGTATTGTAAATTTTTAAATAACTAGAAAAGAGGACTTGACATGTTCTCATCACATAAAATGATAACTACTCAAGGTGAGAGATACCCTAAACATGCTGACTTAATCATTACACAGTTTACACATGTAATAAATATCCATGCACCCCATAAATGTGAATCAATTAATGTATCATTAAAAATACGATGTATCAATTAAAAATTATGTATCAGTTAATTTATGTGTCAATTAAATGTTATATGTTAATTTTTGCATTTTTAAAAAATTATTATTATTATAGAGATGTGGGGTACAATTCAGGGTTAGGTATATAAACATTGATCATGCAGGTACCCTTGTTGATGAGGTATGCCCCTCCCTCCCCTAGCAGTTCCTCTCAACTGCCAGTCCCACCTCCTTCCCCTGATAGTTTTTCACTACTGCCAATCCCTTTCTTATAGCATTATAATTGTTCAAGTTCAGCTTATGAGTGAGAACATATGGAACTCAGTTCTTTGTTTCTGTGATAGATCACTGAGCATGATCGACTCGAAATCCATCCAAGTTGCTGCAAAGTCCATATTTTTGTTCTTGTTTACGGCTGCATAATATTCCATTGTGTCTATGTACCACATTTTTTTTTTGTCTAGTCCCACTTCAGTGGGTAACAAGGTTGGTTCCATGTTTTTGCTTTTGTGAATACAGCTGCAACAAACATACATCTGCAGGTATCCTTTTCGTAGAATAATTTGAATATTCCCAATAGGGGAGTTGCTGGGCATATATATTAATTTTTAAAACAGCCTCAACCAATGATGCAGGGATTAAATAGATAACTTCCCCAGTGCCCTTGCCCCTCAACTGAGATAACTCACAAGGATGTTCTACTGTTTCCCAGAACTCCCCAGAGGGCTGAGCACCAGTTGCCCTCACTATAACTGACTTGATGATGAATGCCCTTCATGAATGCTCCCTTCGCCGCCTCATTTTTCCTCCTTACCAAGACTTCCTGGGATTATCTCCCAAGTAAACTATTTACACTCACCTCCTTGTCCCACACTCTGCTTCTGGGGGAGTCCAAACTAAGACCCACATATCATTTTTGTCCATCTTAGCCCAGCGAAAATTGTTTCTGCATCTTACACCCAAGAGAGTTCTGACTAAAGTACCTGATTACGAGAGAAATGCCCCAAATCACTGGGACAATGTTTCACTGATGAAGATGTCAACATCCTTATCCTACAGAAACTTTTCCATCAAGGGAGAAGCAGAGAGGCGCCTTCGGTCCGCAAAACTCAGCAGAACCTCCACAAGCCTCCCTAATGAAGAGGGCCTGGGGCATGAACAAAGAACAGGAAGGTGCCTGGATCTCTCCAGTAAGCGACTATATCCTGTGAAGAGCAGAAACCTTGGATCTTGTGAAAGGTCCCATTTTCTTTGCTCATAAATGTTGCAGGCTCCCTGCTCCATATATTGCTGTTAATAAATTATACCCCACCTCTCTTTTAAGGCCCTTTTGTTATAACTCAGGCTCCCAGTTCCATTAACTCTCCATTACTCGAACACTTCATTATGACATTTTTTTTGCAAGCTGAGAGCATGGCTGTTGACACCCTCAGCCAGGCAGGAGGCAGAGATCAAAATGGCCCATTAAGTTCCTGTGGCCAATACACATTTTTTTTTCCCAGAGTCTATTTTCTGCTGCTTTTAAAATAATGGACTCGAATGTTTCCCTTCTCTAGCAAACTCTTTAGCAGCATGCCAAGGACAGAGCCCAAGATTGAGAAGTTAGGCCTGAAATGCAACTGTTTCTCCACATTCTGAGCGTTCCCCTACCACAGAGGGAGGGTTAATCCTTCTTAAGGCAAGGCCATTCTTTTGGGTCATTGACTAAAATTTGCAATCCAGGTCATTGTGAATAATGCTTTAAGGTTCTAGCAGGGTGTAGCTGCTCATGCCTGTAATCCCAGCACTTTGGGAAGTCAGGGTGTGAGGATCACTTGAATTCAGGAGTTTGAGAACAGCCTGGACAACATAAAGAGACCCCATCTCTCCATAAAATTTTTAAAAATTAGCCAGTCTTGGTAGTGCATGTCAGTAGTTCCAGCTACTCTGGAGGCTGAGGCAGAAGGATTGCTTGAGCCCAGGAATCTGAGGCTAAAGTAAGCTATGATCACGCCACTGCACTCCAGCCTGGGCAACAGAGCTGTCTCTTAAAAACAAACAAACAAAAAGCACTATCTATATAATCATAAGATGTTTAAAAAAGAAACGCAGGCCCTGGAAGGTTGACGATGATAGCCCTTCACATGTCTTCCAAAACCCAAGTGCTCAATGCTATGAGATGCCACCTTCAGAAATAGAAGTCATGTTTCTGATGGCTTCCTCAGAGAGCACAAGCCAAGTCACAGGGAGCAAAGCATTTTGCAAAGTATAGAAGGAAAGACGGCATAGTCCCATGGCATTTGCACATGCTTTATCCATTAAATGCACGTACAGTGGATATACATCTATATAACCTCATGCATGACTGCATGCTTCACAAGCATGACATCATTTAATCTTCCCACAACCCCATGAAGTAAGAATTCATATTATACCCATATCTCAGAAGAAGAAACTAAATCACAGAGAAGTTACTCACTCAAGACCACGTAGATGTTAAGAAATATTGCCATCTGGTTGAGGCTTTAAGCAGTCTACTCCAAAAACTCAAGCTTATCAGCATAAGGCTCAGCTGTTTCCTAAATTTTCACTTTAGCTAAAATTGAAACTCACATGGACATGTGTATATGTTCACTACACTCACCAAACCCTTGTACAAACATTGTACACCCCTGGCCTCATTTCCAGCACACGAAGTTGGGTGTGCTTCACCTTTAGCTTGGCTGCAACATTCTCAACGTTATTTTATTTATTCGAACAAGGCCTAACCGTTTACAAAGCACTTTCATATACATTAACTCATCAGCACTGAATTCGCTGACGGGGCCAAGATGTGAAATGGATAAGGGAAGAGTAATACATCATTGACCAAAATAATAATTTGGCCCTTTAGATAGAGATTTTCATCCAAAGATAAATTACATCTTTTAGGCACATACAGGCGAGATCAATAGTCATATAATCTTCATACTGAAAGGGATCTTAGAAATGACTATCTTACTCATCTTGGGTCACCATAACAAAATACCATAGGCTACGTGGCTTAAACAACAAAAATTTATGGCTCATTGTTCTGATGACTGGATGTCCTAGATTACTATGTCAGCCTTGTTGGGTTCTATTAAGGGAGCTCTTCCTGACTTCTTATAAAGATATGAATCCCTTTATGGGGGCCTCACGCCCACTGACTTCATCTAAACCTAATTATCTCCCAGAGGCTCCCACCTTCAAATACCATCTCCTCCGGGGTTAAGGTTTCTACATATCAGTTTTGGGCAGATGAAAACATGTAGTCTAGTTCAGACCTTGGACTTTCTAGGAGGAACCGAAGCCTAGGAGAAGGCATGGCTCTCTCAAGATTACAAGGTCACTTAAGGGCAGAGTTGGCTGTTTGAATAAAGTGATACATTGTCCGTTCATAGTCAGTAGGCTCACAGTGTAAGACTGCAATCTTTGCTATAGGGAAATTAGAATTTAGGCTATGACACTATATGACTTTGAACAAGTTATTTATGTCTTTAGTTCTCAGATTTTCTCTCTATAAAATGAAGAGATTGAAGAGATTGCATGTTCTAAAGTACTATCCGTGAAAGACTAGTTTCTTGGGAAATAGACTGATATTTTATCCAAAAGTGTTCCATCATCAAAGATATTCGGAAAATGCTGCCTTGTTCGGAAAGAAAGAAGTTTCCTCATTCATGATTTGCCAGTGCCTTTAATGTACTGAAATTACTTTTTGTTTACTAAGATCACGGCATGGAGCATTTTCCAAGTTTGTTTGACAAACATATGGAATCTATGTCTTGTGTGCTATCTTGAGGGATTAGAATAGTGAAGAACTCAAGATGAATAAATGTGGCTGGATGAATTTTGATGCCCCTTCTTCCATATTTTCTAATTTTGAGTATTTTATTGTATTTGTTTCCTAGGAATGCTATAGCAATGAATCACAAACTGGGTAGCTTAAAATAAAAGAAATAGATTGCTTCACAGTTCTGGAAGCTAGAAGTACAAAATAAAAGTGCCATGACACTTTGAAGCCTATAAACCCTGTAGGGAAGAATCTGTTGTATGCCTTTGTCTTAATTTCTAGTAGTGACCATCAAGCCTTGGCATTCTTGGTTTGTATCTGCTTCAGTCCATATCTGCATCTATAGTTATATGGCATTTTCTCTGATACCTCTGTCTCTCCTCCTTTTCCTATGAAGACACCAGTCATTGTAAAGAACTGTCTACCCTACTCCAGTATAATCTCATCCTAGCTAATTGCAAGCAGTTAGTTCCATTGCAACCTGTCTCCAAATAGGGTCACCTTCTGAAGTACCAGGGGTTAGGACTTCAATGCATCTTTTGGGGAAGTACAATTCAACCCATAACATATCCAGTGGAGGTATGAAGAGAGAGATGAAATAGCTTTCCCAACTTCAAAGAAATGGGGAATGAAAAATCATACAACTGCTTGGGCTGGTCACTTTTTACTCAATTGACCTACACATAATTGGATCTCTGTATGGTCAATTGGATTGATCACTAAAGTCATAATTGTGCTTCCATCCATTTGCCTCTCACATGCTCCCAACCCTCGTACACATACATGGATGTGTGCGCGTGCACACACACAAACACACACACACACCATTTTCTCCTAGCTTTCGTGAAAACTAGATCAAACAAGCTAAACTGGCAGATTGAATGGTAGGGCTCAGCCATGTTGATGGTCAGAAGTATCAAGTGTCCTTGGTTCATAGTGGAGGTGTTCTAATACTGGTTACCACATTTTGAGGCAGGCCATATCTATACACAGTCCAAACTGGCATGTTTTTGTCTAGCTATTAGGGCTTTTTTTGGCCAAATTAGTGGTTGCTTTTGGTGCCTTTAATCATCTTGCTTCTGATCTCAATATTGCCCAAGCAACTGGCCAGCCTGGTTCATTCACACAAAAACCCAGTTAAAAATAAGCCAACCACATCGTTCATGTGGTATTGTGTAGGCACAAAGAAAATAACAAAATCCTGAATTTTACATGTGGCTTCTTTTTTTTCTCCCTTTTCCCTCTCTCAGCCAGTTGTGTAGACACAACAACAGAAAAATTGCTATCCTCGTGTGGGGAGAGGTTGCATGGACAGATGACAAGAAATAAAACATGCACATCATTTCCATTGGGGTATTCATGGTATCTTGAAGTTTTGCCCCAGTAAGCAAAAACCCAACACCTTATTGATTTATCTAATAATTTATTCAAATAAGAATGTGCTGGGAGCTGTGTGTGTCTTCCAATAGCCTGAATTGGGGTGGTGGGGAATGGGGATGGAGGGATTAAATCAGACTGGAATCAGTTTCCCTCCCAGGCTGGGGAATTCTAGGATTCCTCAAACCTCAAAAATGGAATTGCTATTCTCTCAAGTCCTGGAGTGGCTGGGCTCCAAGTCCCTTGCAGCCAAAAACCTAAAACGTGGCTTTGCTTTAGAGAATTCAAATGTGGCTTCACTTTCAAGAATTTGGCCCCAGCATGATGGAGATCTGGTGAATCACTTGGAAAATAAAAAACTGAGCACTCTAGGAGACCCACAGATCCCACCAAGGCCCATGGTACACTGGCCTTATGGACGGGCTCTCCATCCTGAGGGTGTTTGCTTGGTCCTCCAGATGCCTCAAGTCAGGGGGAGAAGCTTCGCTTATTTTCTGGAATGCTCAGGGCTCCTCTGTATGCCTTCCTTTCCCCCACTACAACCTTGAGACTCAGTGACGAGGCCACAGCTGTTTATGCGCTTAACTTTACTTGGGATTTTTACTTAAGTTACTTGGGATTTTTTTTTCCTGAGGCCCTATTTCTTGCTTGACCCGATGAGGTGTGGTAACTTCTCTAAACTTCCCAATATCTCTCCAAACACGTGCCATGTGCCCATGTGATCAGCCAGAACACCAAGGAAATTAGAACACTGGATGGAAAACAAGGGGCACATAGGTTTACTAAAAATAAAATTAAATTAAAAATTCCAACGATGACTTTGAAAAACAGCTGCAAGTTTCCTGATCAAAACATAGCCTTCTGGGGTTATTTCCAGGCCAGGCCGCCTGCCAAAGGCTGTGATGAATTCTAGGCTCCATATGGTGTGGCCCATATAACGGAGATTTGGCACCAGTGAACTCCAGACTCTAACCTGCAGTTTGAAGGCCTGCCCTTCTGGAGATGTGGGTTTGCGAGGACTGAGTTCCAAGACCATCTTACACCAGGGATCTTTCCTCAATTCTGAAGGAGGATTCCAATGCAGACCTCTTACTTCTGCTGTGTCCTAGTAAAAAGGACCTGGACTTTGAAGTCCTGGGTTCCTGGGATCAAATTCTTGCCCATTCACTTGCTAGCAATGTCTGTTCAGGCGAGAGATTTAGCTGCTCTGAGTGTCAGTTTCTGCATCTGTAAAAGACAATGCATCAAGCCTATCCCGCGGGGCTGTGTGAATTTGTAGACAATCTAATAAAAGTGTGTGGTGCTGTATCTGGTATGTAATAGATGCTCAAAGTCTGATGCCTATCCTTCTTCTCATATCCCTTCTATTTCTTCCCCAGTGGAATAAGGAGCCAACTGTCAGCACAGAATGTCCCGTGCCAGGCCTTGAGGTCTCCAGAAGTCAAAGGCAGCATCTGGAAAATGAAGTATTTCTTGAGTACTTCCTTTGTGCCAAGCCCCATAGAAGGTTCCGAACTACAGAAATGAGTCAGACACAGCCCCTGTTCCCAAGAAATTCAGTGTGTTACAAGGGGAATGTGTGTGTGTGTGTGTGTGTGTGTGTGTGTGTGTGTGTTACTATTCATTGATGTCTCTCACATTCTTTCTCTCTCCCTCCCTCTCCTTCTGTTTCTTTTTGTCATTAAGTCTAAGTCATGGAGGAATTACCCCAGAGTGCAAAAAGATGGCCTCCACCTAGAATCAAGAACTCCATTGAGCAAGATCAAATGACGATATGATATAAGGGGAGTCCTTCTTAGGCAGAAGGAGAAGAAGAACCTGTTGGGCAATTAGGGATGGAAGAATCTGTGGTCAAACTCCAGCATCACTGAGATGGGTTTGGAGGTAGAATTATTGGAGATTGGTTTGGAGAATTAGACCTCATCTGAGTGATGGTTCTACTTCTCTGGGATGGAGGCTGTAAATCACTCAGAGGTATCTGGGAGCATGGCTTGAGAAGGGGCCTTCAGTTCCCCAGGGTCTGTGGTAGCATCTGAAGAATATGGAAGTCCTCATGCATCCCAGTGGGAAGTGTTGAGAGCCCAGAAAGCCAGAAAGAGACAGGGATCAGAACGTGGCAGACCTTCCAACATGGACAATGACAAGGAGTCAAGGGTCAAGGAGTGTGTGGCACCCTGGCACTCAGCAGTCAAGCAAAGCCAGCCTCGCATGGCAGAGCATAGTGAAGACTCGGTGGGGGACCATTCCCTTCAAAAAAGGGCTCGTCAGCCTTCTCCATGTACAGAAACCTCCTTGGAAATGAAGCAGAGGGGCAGAGACACCTTGGAAAAGGAGGCACAGTCCTTACCAAGAGTTTGAATCAGCTGGAGAATTACTAAAGAGATCATTACTTCTGATTGACAAATGTAATTTTTTGTGCCCTTGGAGGAAATGAACACCCAAGGGCAAAATGAAATTACTTATAGAAGATGAAGAAAGTTTTTTTGTTTTGTTTTAACTCTTCAGGGTACATCTGAATCAATAGCCTATGAAATTTTGCCTCCCTACATGAGTTCATCACAATGAGGTTACTCACTGCCAGGTGAGTAAACAAAATAGGTAAGAGGAAGGGGCTTTTAACCCAGACTTGGGAGACCGACTATCAGGAAAACTTCCAGAGGAAAAGGAGCACTGAATGATTCTTGAAACCTCCCTAGAAATGGAAAAAATCAGGGGCAGTTGGAGAGTGAGGAGAGAATTTGGGGCAAGGAGGACAATATCAACCGAGGTGGGAAACAGAGATATGTGTAAAGAAGACCAATTCTCTTCAGTTTGAAAGTGATGGAATCCCAAGTGCAATTCTCTCCATATTAATTGATGTGTACCAGGTGCAAAGTAGGAGGCTCTGGAGAATATGAGAGTAAGAGAAGAAAGGAGGAGTCTTGGCTAAGACCTCAGGAGATCTCATGACCTTGGGACATGGAAAGAGCAAGTTGTGCTGTCCAAAGTCACTTCAAACTCCAGGAGTGGGGTGAGAATGCATGACTGAGCATCTTACATGTACATGTTAAATGTCTTGGCACATCCTGTGTGCCCTTGGGGTGTGGACAATGATAGGATGGGGCTGATTGAACTGAGAATCTCTCTTATTGCCCAGAGTTGTTCCCTCTAACTCCTGGACTGACACAGACCACCAGCAAAACCAAAGCAATGACTCCTCTCTCTATGGCATTATCTTCTTCCCTGGATGGGATCCCTTGCCACCAAGGCCTGGGTGTCTGCCAGACTCCGCCTGTCACAGTGACTCCTGAGACATTCAGACACACTCAGCCAACTCCATGCAGGCACACAGATAGCAAGTGGAGGCTGAACCTCATTTCCTGCTGGTTCCTTTTCTCATCCAGGCTTCACTTGATCTGGAAAATAAAGGGAAATTATCTAATATTCCGTGGAGACATCTAGAGAAGAGCATGGAAGACAAGATAGCCACTGTAGCATAATGTTCTCAACCCAGGAATTTGAGGGTGACTAAAAATAATAATGAAATTATCTCTTGATAAAAATTACTTTTGTGAGCAAGAAAATACCTTGAATTAACCTTTGAGTTTTTTTTCTCTCTCATTTGCCTGCATCCCTGACATGCCAGCTCAGGGATAGGGGTTAGGGGCAAGGCATAAATTTAAGGCTTGTGTGGAGGATTACAGAATCTGATAGACTTGGGAAATCATCTTGGATATGTCACTTTCTAGTTGCATGACTTTGGGCAAGTCCCCTAATTTCTCTGTAGATTGAAGATTGAAATACCTAATTCTTAAGGTTATTTTGAAGAACAGATATACAATATGGTGTTTGTGATCTCCCAGTTGGATCTTGGTGGGCTTGTGAATTCTTTGACCAGAAGCGTTCAGCAGAAGTGATGCTGTCTGACTTCCAAAGGTAGGTCATAAAAGGCCTTGCAAATTTTGCTTTGTTTGCTAAAACACTGGAGCCCTAGATCATGAAAAGAGTATGACTACCCCAAGGCTGCCATGCTGAAGAAAAACCCAAGACACAATGAGAAGCCATGTGTAAGCTCTCTGTGAAAATCCCAGGTAAGCCCAAGCATCAGTTATATGAGTGAAGAAACCTCTAGATGCTTCCAGCTCCCAGTCTTCAAGAATCTTCCCAGCTATATACCTGGAGGAACTCAAATCACTCTATAAAAAAGATACCTGCACATGTATGTTTATTGCAGCATTGTTCACAATGGCAAAAACATGAAACCAACTGTGCTGCCCATTGAAAAAGGACTGGATAAAAAAAATGTGGTACATACACACGATGGAATATTATGCAGCCATAAAGGACAAAATTATGAACTTCACAACAACTTAAATGAACTTAGAGTCTATAATACTGAATGAGCTATCACAGAAACAAATAACTAAGTATCATATGTCTCACTCATAAGTGGGCCTCAAACAATTATCATAATACTATACGAAAAAGAGTGATAGTAATGGAAAACTGCCGGGGTAGGAGGCAAGATTGGCAATAGTGAGACTCTGCCGGGCAGTGGGGAGGGAACACCTCATCAATAAAGGTACCGGCATAATGAACACTTGTATTCCTAACCCTGAATTGTACCCCACATCTTTAAAATAAAAAGTTTTTAAAAATTAAAAAAGAAGACTCTTCCCAGTTGAAACATGGACATCATAGAGCAGAGACAAAAAGAAAACAAACAAACAAACAACAACCCTGCTATCTTTATCCATAATCTTGAACCACAGAATCCATGAGCATAATAAAATTGTTTTAGTGTACTACCTTTGGAAGAAGTGGTTTATTAAACAACATTAGATAACTGGAATGCCAATATTCATCATTATTATAATGAGTTTTTATTCAAGGCATCATTTGATAGAGATTTCTATTTGATGCATTCTTACATAACAAGTGTTCACATTGCAATACAGTGTCAGATCTGAAAATAAGCATATCCTAGCAAATATCAAGGGTTTCTTCACCAATATTCACATGCTTGCAGAGCTGGAAAGTGTTGGCATTGCAGCTTTCTACAAGTTCTTGCAGGAACTTTTACAATCTATTAGTATAATAACAAATTTTACAGGTGTCTGTGGCATATAATTATGACCCATATTATGTGTCACCAGCTTATTGCTTGAGTTTACTTCTCTATTAACAGAAAAATACTGTGGATTTTACATCAGTTGCCATGGGAATAAACAGCTACTTCTAGGCAATTTTAGCTACAAAAAAAAGACCTTATTTTGTTTATTACCACAGATTGAGAATATTGAGACAAATGGAAGACCATCTTCCCTACTCCACTGCAAGCTCTCTGTAGGCAGGGATTGAGTATTCTCTTCCTTTCCTCCCTCTCAGGGCCTAGTGGGGCACCTCATACATAGTAGATATAAAAGTGTGTGGTAGTCATGAAGATGTGACACTCAGGTCTCCATTCAAGAAAGAACTTGCAATTCAGCTGCAAGGAGTGTTCTTAGTGAATAACCCTCAGCTGTAGCATCTTTGGGGTGCACTTCAGCTTTCAAGTCAAGGTCACATTCTTCCTGAGGAGTCCACAGTCAAACACTAAGCATGGCAGAAGTACCAGGGCCTGACCATTTCTGGCCAGTACAGAACTTCTCTAACAGGCAATCTTTGCTCTGGAGAAGCTCCCCATTAAGTTGGATGAGACTCTGGAAGATCTTCATTGTGACCTGAGGCTCTTTTTACCTAATCTTGCCTCCTCTGTCTTTATCTTTTGCGAGTATTACCCTTCCCCCACCCCATAAATCTCTTGCATTTCTCACTCCGTTTTAGCATCTGATGCCCATAAGACTCAATTGACCTTGAAAGGTCCTCATCAAATTGAACTTGATTACATTAAAAAATATATCTACTTGAGAAGATAAAGTTTTGGTGGATGCTATATGTCTGCCACCCATTTCCAAAATTCCTATGTTAAAGCCAAATCCCAAAGTGATAGTATTTGGAGGTAGGGCCATGGGAGGTGATTAGGTCATGAGAATGGGGCCCTTATGAATGAGATTAGTGCCCTTCTAAGAAGAGACCCCAGAGACCTCTCTCACCCCTTCCACCATGTAAGGGCATAGATGAGAATTTCTCAAACCCCCTTTTCCAAACTCCTACATATCTTTCTAAAGAAGGTCATTTATGTTACAGTTTAACACGGCTGACATCCCAGAGTCTGAGATGCCTCTAGATATTAGTTGTTATGGAAACCTGTCTTGTACATGGTCTCCCTTATCCCATCTTTGATGTGTCAAATAGGACCAAATTACCCAAATAAACTAGAATAGAAGAGCCTAAGATCTAGACACCTGGAGACCTGATTTTAAATCCTGTTCCCTCACTTACTGCCTGTGAGACTTTGGCCTTGTGTCCTGTTTTCTCTGTCCTCCACTGCTCATCTGGAAAAAAGGTGGTGACACACAAAATAACAAGTTAGCTTTCGACTCTTGAAATGAATGAAGAAGAAGTACGAGAAAGAGGAGAAACGGAGAAGAATGGCCAATCTGGAATGCTAATGTTGTTTTGAACCAGGCAACAGGCTGGTCTTCCATCAGCCTAAATGATTCCTGTGTTCCTCTGGAATTGGCATTTATTTGCTGGACGCCTCCATGTTCGTACCTCACTCTAACCTTTGTTGGTGAATCTCTGGGAATGTTTTAAGAATGCTGTTCACTCTTAGAGAACTGGACAGGTGGCTCCATATCTGAAGGCATTACATAGATTTTTAATAATCAATGGGTGAATGAATGAATGAATGAATGAGCATGTGAAGCTTTTGTCAGCCATGAAGCAGCCTTTAGTCTTTTGTCAGCAACAGCAGAGCAATTAGGGATCTTTGGAAGCCTTGCTTCTTGCAAAATCCACATCTCTGCCACAAAGTAGGAGGCCTGGGAGTTATTAGAGAGCCTCTTGTTTGTTTGCTTTGCAAATGAAAATCAGAACTGAGGAAGCTCACTGCAGCCAGCTGCAGAGTTCTCAGTTAACCCCTTCAGCGTCATGGAGCCAATGGCTGCACTTCAGAACTATCTTGAAGGAGGCGAGCCTGAAGCAATGGGAGAGGGATAAACCCAGATGGATAGAGTCCAGTCTCCAGTCTGAAGGTTCTGGAGACCTGGTTGTGCCTCTAAATAACTCTGGTGTCCTCAGAAATTTCCCTTGATTTGTCTCTATGTTAGTTTCTCTGCCTAAAAATCACAGAACCAAGCCACTTAGCTTCTAAGCACCTCTTGCTTTCACCACCCCAACGCCAAAATCAGCTTGTGCCTGAGGTAAAATGTTCCTTGGCTAAGTTGGAAGAGGACACATAATGGGCTTGTCCATGAAGTCTGTGCCATGCCAGGAGGAGGGTTTTCCCCGCTATTTAGCATAATAATTATGATAACAGTGATAACCAATTGTTGAATATGTACTGGGTGCTAGGCACTATTTCAAATTTTATGTGGATCTTATTTTAATCTTGACTATAACTCTATGATGTAGATGCTAATATATTCCCCATTTTGCTGAAGAGAAAACTGAGGCACAGAGAGGTTAAATGACTTACCCAAGCTTCATGGCCTGTACATGGTGGAGCTTGGATTCAAACCTATAAGTTTGGTACAGTTTTCTCTACTTTCTACCCTTTGGGTTCCCAGTGGCCTATTGTCCCAGATTGCCTGTGCTACTCAGAAGTGCTGAGAGAGAGGAAGCAGTGGGGAAAAGATAGTGATCCAGCAGGGCACAGTGGCTCATGCCTGTAATCCTAACACTTTGAGAGGCTGAGGTAGAAGGATCGCTTGAGCCCAGGAGTTTGAGGCCAGCCTGGGCAGCAGAGTGAGGACTCATCTTTAAAGCAATAAAAAATGTCACAAAATAAAGACACTGGCCCAGCCCTGAGAAGGCATGGCATCCAAACCCTGACTTTGCTCTTAACTATCCCTGGGATTTGCGAGAGTTCTTCTATTCTTGGGTCTGCTTCTCCACCTGCAAGTTAAGGTAGTCAACAATATCCAGCAATTTTCTCCTTCTGATTAGTAGATCACCAGATTAGCACAGCAGAACTCAAAGAAGAGCGTCCTAGAATATATAAAAACCAAGAAACTATATGAAAAACATTTGGTGTGAGCATTTAGCTATGAGTGTAGGAGGTCCATGGTTCTTATCAGCTTCTCAAAGGGCACCACCAGTAAACTAGAATAAAGCAGTGTCATCTCTGAAGACACTCAAGAGCAAACCAATCAGAGGCAGATCACTTCCGCTATCATGCTGTGAGGGCTCAACCTCTGGTTGTTAGAAAAAAAAGCCAAATAACTGTCTTCATGTAATTGTCTTCCAATGTCCAGAAACTTCTAGAATAGAAAGCAAGAACCTGGCAACCTTAGGCTCCAAATCTCTCTCTGAACACAGTCTCTTTTATTTTTCCAAGAAGGAAGGTATCCCTTACACTCATACCCTTTGGAGGAAGCCAGAAACATGTTTTCACCTGCAAGGATCTCCAAGTAGACCCGACAAAGGGGTATCACGTGGACAAGGTGTCTGAATGCAGAACATGAAAAACAACCCAGACTCAGAATGTCCTCATCCAAATGCCTTGGTGGAAAAATGTGTGTGAGTGTGTGTGTGCATGCATGTGTGTGTAGACATTAGCAAGTAGGGGAAGCAGTAGCCTGCTCTAGTGAAAACACCAGATGGAGAGCCCGCCAGTCATGGGTGGGATTTCCGGCTCATCTTCTGACCAGCTTGGTCATTTCGAGCCAGCTCCTAGCCTTTTTGAGCCTCAGTTTCCTCCTCTGTAAAATTCCAACAATTTCACAGTGCTGCTCTGGGGCTCTGAGGACTTAATACAATAACTCATGTGTTGAAGAATTCATGTAGTGCAGCTGCCCCGTAAACAGAAGTAGCTCAACATATGGGAGTCCAGATGCCTGGGTGACCTTGGACAATTCTTCTTTTTTTTTTTTCCTTTTTGAACCTTATTTTTTTAAATCTGTAAAATAGAAGTGAAGTGGCAGAGGAGGGTGATATTTTAAGCTTTCTTTTAGTTATGGAGCTTTGGGATTTTTTTCCACCCCCAAACAAAATCTCCTGGGGAAACCCAGTGCACACAAGTGTTAGAAACAGTGGCTCAGGTTCGAGGAGAAACAGCAGGCTCCAGCAGACTGATCCTTCCTGACACACCCTCTTGCTGGCGAAACTCACAGGTGCCAGGCTGCTGTAGAAAACACAGCATACCACTCCAGTAATGTCCCAATTTTCCTTTGTCTATGCAGCAAGTTCACATTTTCCCTGTCTCTGTACCATTTGTGTTATTTACTTATTAATGTTTTTCTCAACTCAACTGCCTATCATTTGCTTGAATTTTAATTTAATCCATAGGTCATGAACATCAGTGAAAGACCATTTATTTTCATAAATAGGACACATGCCTCAAGTTGTAATCAATACTAGGTAAAGTTGCCTGCTAAAGGTTCTAAGCGTGAGAGATGCCATCTCTTTTCCTCAGAAAGGAGGATTCTTGGCTGGGCGTGGTGGCTCACACCTATAATCTCAGCACTTTGGGAGGCCAAGGCAGGAGAATCACTTGAGGCCAGAAGTTTAAGGCCAGTCTAGGTAACATAGCAAGACCTCATCTCTACAAAAAATTGAAAAAAAAATCATCCAGGCATGGTGGCGCATGCCCATAATCCCAGCTACTTGTGAGACTGAAGTGGAAAGATCACCTAAGCCAAGGAGGTCAAGGCTGCCATGAGCCATAATTCTTGCCAGCAGAGTGAGACCCTGACTCGAAAAAGAAAAAAGAAAAGAAAGAAGGATTCTTAAGAAGTAAAAAAGTGTTCAAAGTACCTTAGCTCCTAGCTGAGGTTTTCTTCTTGAAATAATCAGAATGGAAAGAGAAGAAACAGAAGAACGCTGCACCACTTATTTGTTTAGCTTTGTCATTCCAGAATGTTCTTAGATGGCCTTGCCACATGGCATTGTAGAGAAATCCTATGATTGCTGTAGTGGGTTTAATGGTGCCCCCCCCAAATAAGTTCAAGTCCTAGCATCCCCCATAACTGCAAATGTGATTTTATTTGCAAATAGGGTCTATGCAGATGTAAGAACACTTAAGTTGAGATCATCTTGGATTTAGAATGGACTTGAAACCCAAAGACAAGTGTTCTTAGAAGAGAAAGGAGACGAAGACGATACACACAGGGAAGGGGCCCTGTAAACACGGCGGTAGAGACTGAGGGATACAGCCACAAGCCACGGAGTACCTGGGGCCACCAAAGCTGGCAGAGGCCAGGAAGGATTCCTTTGGAGCCTTCACAAGGAGCGTGGCTCTGAGGATGCCTTCATTTCAGACTCTGGCCTCCAGAATGGTGAAAGAATGCATGGCAATTGCCTTTGGCCACCCAGTTTGTGGTCATTTGTGGTGGCAGCCCTAGGAGACTAGCACCATCTCAACCTATTCCCAGTGTAACATGTATCAGCCTGGCTCCTAGAGTGCCTTCTCCTCTCTGCTCCTCCTGTATCAGAGGCCAAGAGTTGTCATTTCCCAACAGGATCTACCTTCCTCTGAGAGACCTCCTTTCTCCTCGCAAGGAGGTGTTCTTGGTTTCCCCTAAGAATCAGGAAACATGAAAACATTGACTAGGCCGGTTAGAGGATTATTCTGTGTTGTCAGGACTCACTGCCCTGGAAATCCACCATCTCCCTCCCTCCCTCCTTCCTTTTTCTCCCCGTCCTATCTGAGAGATCCAGAGAGAGCGGAGGGGAGAGTCTCCATCTTGATGAGCCAAAGTGGAAATTTTGGTTGCTACTTAAAAAAACCCCTCATGAATAGACCATGTTTTGCAACGTTTTTAAGGCTATAATTCCAGAGCGAATCAGTGGTTGGAACTTCCCAGCTTAATGTGAGCCAGATCCCTGCCTCCCCTCTCTCTTTCCTTCTCTCCCGCTCTCCCTCTCTTTTCCTTGTACCAAAAGCTGTCTGCTAAACTTCTAAAACACCCTTTGCCTTTTTGACCCTTCAACTTGTCTTGAACTTCAGAAAAAAATTGGGGAAATGGCACTGAGTGAACTATATATAAGTCCTGGGTGTGTAGGGAGGAGGGGGGAGAGGAGGCTATGCGGGGGAAGAGGCTCACCATGAACTTGGGGCCTCAGATATTCGCTTGGGAAAGAAAAAATCCAACCCTCTTCTGTTAATGGAATTAGTAAATATTTGTTGCTCTGTTCCATGCCGGTGCCCCAGGGGGATATCTGGAGGAAGGGAAAAAAAGGGGCAAATAAAAATAAAAGACAAGCTACTTTTCTGCTCCTTTCCTCTTTCCAAAGACACTAAACAGACAAGTCGGGGGATTAGAATGAGGCCTTGTGTGACTGCTTCGAGCAGGAAGTTGCAAGGGGGCTTGCGGCGGGGTGGGGGCCTTGGTGGGGAAGAAGCAGGCCTGCTATCTGGTAATGGGAACGCCATTCCTGCTTAATGAAATGATTGCTGGCGGAGTTCCTGAGTTACAGCCCAGCCTGCACAGTCCCTGGCTGGCTTCCTGGAGCCCCAAGACCCCTGGCTGGGCCAGGGCCCGAGGCGCAAAGAGTGTGCAATGAGGCAGGGAGAGAATGAGAAAGCGACAGAGAAGAAGGTGGTGACAGGGACGAGGGACAGAGACGCAGAGCCAGAGAATCAGAGATCAGTGGCCGGACGGAGAGAACATGACAGAAACAGTGGCAGACGGGCAGACAGAGCGAGACGGAGGGGAACAATGGATGGATGGAGACAGACAGAGGAAGAGACAGGACAGAGAGTCTCTGTCAGACTCAAGGAGATGGATGGGAGAGAGGCAGAGCGGTGGACCGAGCGAGGCTGAGGCTGAGCGATGGATGAGCAGGAAGAGACCCGGACGCGGAGGGAGAGAGAGATGGAGAGAAGGCAGAGAAATGGAGATGAGAAAAACAAAGACGTGGAGAGACTGAGAGAAAGGTGAAGCAAGGCAGGAATTCTGACTGTTGGCGGGAGGTGAAGTAGAGGAAGCAGCCGGCCAGAGGAGAGAAGGACATGCAGACAGGGTCAGAGACGGAGAAACAGAAGGAGATAAAGAAACAGAGAAAAGAGAGAGAGAGGACCGAGAGACCAAGACATGGGGAGAGCTGAGTTCCAACGGGTCTTTGTCAGATTTCATCCCCTCGGCACAGAGTAAGGTCCAAATAGACATTGATGATAAAAATAAACAGCATTTCCAAATGTCACCAAATAAAGAATGGGCAGGACAGGGGATTGAAATGGGCCAATTGTTCCTCCGGGCTACTGTGATAATTCTCTGACACCTTCATCTTCTAAAAATTTAGGATCATCATACGGATGACTTGGAGCATTTTCGCCGCTTGTACATTGCTTCTGGCCATCCAACAAGCCTCCAAGGGAGACACTATGACTTTCAGTGTGTTTTCAGTTGCAGAGTCTGAGAATCCGGGAGGTGAAGTTAAAAGGTAACACAGAGAGGAAAGGGGTAGAGGTGGGGCTCTAGTCCGGGTGGGCAAAAATAATATGAATGCTAGAAAGGGAGAAGGTTAGAAGTTAAGTGTTCCAAGGGCCTCATATTGTTCAAGAGAGGATAAATGAATTATTACATTGATTATAGTGATTAATCATATGTATAGTAAGAATTGAATGTATCTACTTAAAGAATCAAAATAAAATCTATAACTTCCAAATAAGGAGAGGTAAACGGGTGAGTAGGGAGAACGAGGTAAATATTAGTCTAACACAAAAGAGAAAAGAAGAAAGAAGCAAAGACAAAAAGAGAAAACATAAAAATGTGATAGGGGCCAGGCACAGTGGCTCACACATGAAATTCTAGCACTTTGAGGTGAGAGGACTGCTTGAGGCTAGGAGTTCAAGATCAGCCTGGGCAACATAGTGAGACCTCATCTCTACAAAAAATTTAAAAATCCAGCCAGGTGTGGTGGTATATGACTGTCCTAGCTGTTTGGGAGACTGAGGCAGGAGGATAGGATCATCTGAGCCCAGGAGGTCAAGGCTGTCATGAGCCATGATCATTGCGATCATGCCACTGTCCTTCAGCCTGGGCAACAGATGAGAACCTGACTCAAAAAAAAAAGTGACAGGTAGAAATTGCTAGTGGGAATACAAAATAGTGCAGTTACTTTGGAAGACAGTTTGGCAGCTTCTTACCAAACTAAACTTACTCTTACCATATGATCCAAAATCACACTTCTTGGTATTTACCCAAAGGAGTTGAATACTGATGCGCCCACAAAAATCTTCACACAGATGTTTATAGCAGCTGAATTCATAATTGCCAAAAGCTGGAAGCAACCAAAGTGTCCTTCAGTGTTGAATGGACAAATGGTGTGGGTTGCATTCCAGATAATGGAATATATCATTATTCAATACTCAAAAGAAATGCACTATCAAGCCATGAAAAGATATAGAGGAACCTTGAATACATATTATTAAGTGAAAGAAGCCAATCGGAAAAGGCTACATACTGTATCATTCCAATTATATGATATTCTGGAAAAGACAAAACTATGGAGACAGTAAAAAGATCAGTGGTTGTTAAGGGTTAAAGGGGAGGGAGGGATTTATAGGCAGAGCACAGAGGATTTTTAGGGCAATGAAACTATTGTGTGACACTATAATGGTGGACAAATGTATGACATGTTTATAAAAAGTCCAAAGAATATACAACACCAAGAATGAACCCTACTGTGAACTATGAGATTTGGGAGATAATGATGTGTTCATGTAGGTTTATCAATTGTAGCAAAGGTACAATTTGGTGGGGAATGCTCATGGAAGTCTGGGGAAGCAGTTGGGGGCATATGGGATATTTCTGTACTTCCTCTCAATTTTGCTGGGAACCTAAAACTGCTCTAAAAATAAATAAGGTCTTGAGGACATATGTAAAAGTAGAAATCTCATAATCAGAAGAAAAAAATAAATCCAAACTAGCCTGTAATCACATTAATCATAATGGGATTAAACTCTTCAGTTAAAAGACAGAGACTCTGGGAATGGATTTTTTTTTTTAAATCAATGGTGTGCTTTTTCTGAGGCACACATAAATTACCAGAAAAGTTAAAAATTAGGGGAAAAAATGTTAAGCAAACACTAGGCAAAAGAAAGCTGGCTTTGCAATATAAATATCAGACAAAATAGTCTGTGGTGACCCAGTTTTCTCTGACACCCAAGTATGGGCTCTCACTCTAGACATACCAAGAGTGAACCCTAATGGAAACTATACAATTTGGGAGGTAATGATATGTCAGTGTCGGTTTATCAGTTGTGGCAAAGGTACCACTTTTGTGGGGGATATTGGAGGAGACTGCAAGATGGGAGGAGGTCAGGGGATATGGGATATTTCTGTACCTCCTCTCAGTTTTGTTGGGAACCTCCAGGTCTCTGGGCAGACCTGTGAGGGCATTGCCAGCAGGGTTGTAGAATCAGACTTTACAACTAGGTTTTTGTGAGACTTTGGACAACCACTTTGTCTTATCCCTCACACTGTGAAATCTACTTTTCAGCAATGATGTGTCACTAGAGAGGGAATAAAAGAAAACCGTCTTGAACATGGTGAATCACAGAGACAACAGCAAGAATCAGACACTGGGGAAAGAAGCAAGGAGGAATGAGTTTGAGGGGTTCAGGTCAGCTTCCTCCCAAAAGAGCTGCTTTTTATCACTATGAAACATACCGCCCTTTTATGCCTCCTCCTCCTCTTGTGACCTCATCTTACTTCCTCCATCTGAAATTGTCCAGGTTGCCATGAGTGTAGGTAGCAGTTTCCTGTTACTTGCTTTTCTTAAGAAGGCAAGCGCTGATTTTCTTGAGAAGGGTAAGTATTTGTGGGTTCTTATGTTGTATTCGACCAAGAGTCAAGTAATTACCAGGCATTGACCTCCCACCCCTCTATGCCTCACTGTGACAAGTCAGAGCAGAACATGGAGAGGAGGGGAGGTGGAGGTGTCTCAGAAGAGACAGCTGTTGCTAGCCAGTGCCTCCTGTTGGGTCTGCATCCCAGGCACTTGATCACTGGATGCAGTTTCTGGTTCCTCTGTGCCTCACTCTTCTGTGACTTTGGACTCGGATCTCCCTCTGCCTGACATGTCTTCCACACCCCATGCCTCCCATTCTCCCTTGGACTTTCTGTCACCCCTCTTTTCATGTCAGAAAGTCTTCCTAGCCTCCGCATCGGAATGAAAAGCCCCTTCTCTGGGTGTCCTGTGCTCATTTCTGTTAAAATACTTGTCACTCAGCATTGTAATGGCCCATGAACTTGCTTCTCCCTCCCCGATTCCATTTTCCCAAAACATACAAATATTCCAGAAGGAAGAAAAAGCAATTCCTTTCTCCTTTATCCCTTATATGCTGCACCAGACTGGGTCTGCAGGAGACAAGGGCCCAAAATTTTGGAGGAATAAATGGTGGAATAAGCCTACAATCAAGGTATTGGCTCACTTGAGCTGTGGCAACAAAAACTTATGTACACCTCAAGCCATCCACAGAGTCTTCCAAGGATTCGATTCTAAGAAACAGCAAACACTAATCTAGGAAACACCTTGAAAGAAACTCTTGTCCTCTGGTTTGTAAATGTGTTCCAAATCCTCCTCTTTTACATCAACCTGGTGATCCCACTTGCCTCTTGTTTATATCTTAAGCTTTCTGACCAGCTACACTCGAAGAAACAGGCCACAGTTAAAAAGCCCTCTTTAGAATTGACCCTTGAGGCTCAGTTCAATGTTGTATCTTGCAGCTACATCTCATCCCTGACATTTAACAGGTGTAAAGTCTTCGGAAAATGGCTTAACCTCTGTAAGCCTTAGTTTTCCCATCTGTAAAATGGGGGAAGAGTGGGCTCATCTCACAAAGGGTTGTTGTGGTGTGAGTTTCTACCAGGCGAATTAAGTCATGTCAGGAGCATAGGCATTTAATGAATGTCACCGATGATGATGTTGTTGATGATGATGGCTGTTATTATGCATTATTATTCTCTCTCCATCCAGTGTTCTTTCCACTCTCTACAGCTGGCTTTGAAACATAACATAACATGCCAGTACCCCAGCCGGAGTCTAAGAAAATGAAACACAAACCACCCAGTAGCATTGTTCTTCAAACTACGGTTACCCCATTAACAGCAGAACACTCTCAGTCTGGACCTCCTCCATCTCTGAGTAGCCAAGCCTCAGACAAGGGACACTTGAAATACCAAACTGCTCTAGAAGGAAAGATTACGAGCCACTTCCCACGGCCCAGTGGGGAGGGAATGAATCCCCTTTTCTTAGCTCGTCTCCTCCTCCCTACCTAATCTGTTTCTCCCAGGCCTGACCTTCATTCCAGTGTGAAACCTCTCTTTCTGTAATGAGTGACTGCAGGGGCGTGTGAAGCCCCCAGTCTCCCCCTCCCCCAGTAAATGGGAGAAGGTGGGTGATATAGTTTGGATGTCGTCCTCTCATGTTGAAATGTGATCCCCAGTGTTGGAGGTGGGACCAGGTGGAAGGTGTGGGGGTCATGAGGGCGATCCCTCGTGAACGGCTTGGTGAGTGAGTTCACGCTCTGTCAGTTTATGCAAGAGCTGATTGTCTGAAGAACCTGGCACCTCCTCCCTTCTCTTCCTTCTTCTCTCGCCTTGTGGCACACCTCCTCTCTCTTCCCTTTCTGCCATGATCGAAAGCTTCCTGAGGTCTCACCAGAAGCAGATGTTTATGTACATTCTGTAGCACTATGCACCAAGCTTCTCTTCCTAATAAATTGACCAGTCTTGAGTATTCCTTACACAAAATGGACTCACACAGTGGGGCTGGGTGAGCTGCCTTGTTTTAAGAGGTGTCATTTGGCCAGGTTAGCAGGTCTGAAATGAAACACAAGCCTGAAATCTATTCCCCTATCCAGGCCTTGCTCTCTCTGCAAAACAGTAGGCATGCCTGGACCAGCTGGGGTCAGGTCTACCAAAGTACACACCACAGCAGCACTCTAGGTGATTATAGGCAGTGAGAATTCTAGGGAAGAAAATAATGGCATCACATCAATCCAGGGGACCATATAAGGCTTCCTGGAGACAGTGATGGTTGGATTAAGACAGGTCTTTTTAATTATATATTTGTGTTCAGGTATAAAAGAAATCTACAACCAACAAATTTAAATTATCAGGTTAACAAGTTTACAGCTTTGGACAAGGCTTATTTCAGCTACAAATGTGAGACAATTTGCAAAACAAGTGTATAATAAATTTAGTGGTTTGCTGATAGGATGAATCTGGAAATGTCAGGAAAATTCTCTTCTCATTTTGCAGATGGAGTAACAGGAGTACAGGGTAGAAAAGTCATGACTCAAGGTCATCTGGCATGTTGATGGCAGAACTGGGGCTAACCACCAGGTCTACTAACTGCAGTTTGGGGTTATTCTCACCCTATCCTGACTTTTCTGTGACAAATCCTGCTGACCGAGGAACCAGGTGTTGCAGGAAATATTGGCTAGCCATGGAAGTATCTGGATGCAGGGTTTACTGTCTGAACACTATGAACCTCAGTTCTGTGCTATCTGCCATCCACAGACAAGTCTTCCCATGGATCTAGCATTTGGCCTGGGCCTCCTTGACTGCTCCCACCCACGCACCTATACAAGAAAAGTTAATATAGTCAAAAGTGAGCATCAGAGCCGCTTTGACTGGGTCATGGGTTCAAATTCACATTTCACCGCTTTACTAGTTGTGTGACTTGGGCGAGTCACGTTCACTCAGAGACTTATTCTTATTCGTGAAATGGACATAAATGCCTATGTCATTGGAGTTTTAATAAGGTTTAAGCCGGGCTCAGTGGCTCAGCCTGCAATCCCATGCTTTGGGAGGCTGAGGTGAGTGGATTGCCTGAGCCCACGGGTTCGAGACCCGCCCGGGCAACTTGGTGAGACCTCATTTCTACAATAAATCAAAAAATTAGCTAGGCGTGGTAGTGAGTGCCTGTAGTTCTGGCTACTTAGAAGGCTGAGGCGGAAGGATCACCGGAGCCCAGCAGGTCGAGGCTGTGGTGGCCGGGAGCAGCCACTGCACTCCAGTGTGGGTGACAGAGTGAGACTCCAACTCAAATAAATAAATAAATAAATAAATAAATAAATAGATAGATAAATAAGGTTTAAAGAAATAAGACACAAAAAGCCCATAGCACAAAGCCTGGCACATTGTTTGGCATTGTTTGGCATTCAATAAATGTGACTTGTTAAAGACAGATGTGTATAGAGGATTTTCCCCCCTAGGGAAAAATGTTTTAATTAGCTATTGCTGTGTAACCAACCAACTCAAAACTTCAAGGCTCAAAACAACAATAATTTTTTTACTTCTTACAATCCTAAGGGTCCAGAATCCAAACTGAGCATGACTGGGCAGTTGTTCTGCTCTAGGTGGTACTGCTTGGGTTCATTCACTATGTTTAGCTAGTAGCCAAGCTGAGCTGATCCAGGTAGACTTCCTCACACGCCTGGCACCTCAGTGTTTCTTTATGTCTCTTGTTCATCAAGACATGTTCCATCATTGTGTGAGATTCTTTACAGCTTGATGACAGGCTTCCAGAGCAGATGTGGAAATCGCCAGGTCTATTAAGACCTAGGCCCAGAATTGACAAGCATCACTTCTTTCTGTAATCCATTGTTCAAGGAAGTCACAGACCAGCTAGATTCAAAATGATGAGAGATGGACTCTGCCTCTTTTTGAGTGGAGCAGCAAGTGTGTTCAGAGAGGAAGTCATCAATGGTGGGCATCTCTGGAGGCTACATATTAAAAGAGGGCCCAAGAGTTTCTTGATTATCCAAGTGGCCTAAGCCACTACCTTATGCACTCAGATTTCTGTTATATCATGCTCCCCACCTCTCCCAGAGTCCTGTGAATTCTACTCTTAAGTCATGCTCTTCCAACCTCTACTTGTTCTTAGCATTCTCTGTCTCTCTCATCTTTGTCTGGATAACTTGTCCTCATCCTTCTTTGGTCTTAACTCAACCATCACTGTCTATAGGAAGACTTACATGATCCCCTAGATTGGTGTGAAGCTGTTATTTACTTTCCTGTAAACCTATCCCTTTTCTTTTTAATATTCATCATCTGTGTAAATAATTGTAAATTTAGTATCTGTTGTTTTTCAAGCATGGTCCCACAAGAGCAAAAACTTCATGAACAAAGTTCATCACCTCATCCACAACTCCTGTTTCAGGGCCTGGTACCTAGTAAGCACTCGAGAACTGGCCACAAATGCCTTGAGCAGGAGTCATGGCACTTGTATTTCCAGTCTCACGTTGGCCCCTTTCACTTTATGTGAACTTGAGATTGCAGAATCTCTAGGAATCAGATACTAGGGTGAAGATTAATGTGCAAGACATTTATGGGGGATAGAAGGGAAGGAAAAAATTCCAGATTGGATGGAGGGGGAAGTTGAACTATGATGAAGTCTCAGTAAAGGCCTCAGTGACCCAATGGAATTTCCGAAAAGGGAACAATTATTCAGTTAAAATTTGGGAGCTATGCCTTTATTCTACTGACTTATCCATCTTTGAATGTGGGATGTCCTTGGAGGAGGACATAATCTTGAGTGGGGAGGGGGTCACTTCAACTGACAACAATACCTAGAGAGGACTGGGAGATAAAGGCATTCAGCAGCGAGCACTCCAAGAAGCTGAGGGTGGAGATAAGTCCTTCCATCTTGAAATGAATCTAAATAGCATGTCATGCAATCACAACATTTGGGCTTAAATGTCCTGTGCCTCTTTTTGTTAATTGATCAAATGGAGACCATAATACATTATTTTCAAACTCCAATGAGGGAACTAAAATAAATAGTGGATTTGAAAATACTTTGAAAAGAAAGATGAAGAGAAATAACTCTGCAAATGTCATGAGTTATCAAGGAGAGGGAAACTCTGGTTCTTGCCAAGGATTTGGCAATGGTAAAACTTACTGAGTTCAAACACATCCGCATACTATTTAAATAGTAAGTTCTCAATACCACCAGTACCCACTTCAGTCCTTTGGAGTATGACTAGGGTGAAACCCTGGCCAACCCTGAAGACATCTTCCATAGACCTCATTCTCTTGTCTAGGAAGAAACTTCAACCTGTATTTCTTTGGACACTGCATTCATTTTTATATGAGCATGCACTGTCTGGTCAGGGAATGGTGACTTCTGCTCCAGACAGAAACACCAGATGTTAGGGACATGAGGAAAATAATTCAAGTTGTACAGAGGTTTATCTTGATGGAACCCCCCCCCCATTGTGGCCTCAGAAGTTCCTCTAGTGACTGGAAAACCACAGTAGAAGGATTGAGGCATCTGAGCTCAGACCTGCACATATTTGCTACAACTTCTGCTTCCAAGTGGATGATGTCTCCAGGGCTTTTATTTGTGTATATGTGTGGCAGGCATCAGATCCTTTAAGGAACCAAGATACAGGAGTGGCATTGTTCCCAGTAACCTAGATACCAGTGGGTATTGGCACAAATGTAAGGACCACTCCCTGGCATGTCTATCCTGGCAGAAAAAGGAGTGAACAATTCAGATTATAGAGCAGGACCTAGGCAGAAAAGACAAGTAAGAGGAGGAGAAAAAGACACCTAGATGGCCTGAAATGATAACAGTATTCCCAAGCTAAGACTCTTATATATATAATAAGCCTACATTTGAATCTTCAAGTTGAGAACTTTCAAAGACGTGAATGTGCATTCACATGTCCAGTCACTTAAGTTAGTTCATGTGTCTGACGTACATTGTCACATGCCTGCACTCCCTACAAGTGGTTGTTCTTTTGTGTACTTTACTGGGCAGTACTATATATTTGGTTTTTATGCATTATTTGCAAAAAAGTATTATAAACCTATTACAGGACAGAACTATATAGCCAATTATGTTAGATGGGTACCTAGGCTAACTTTGTTGGACTTACAAACAAATTGGACTTACAAATGCACTCTCATAACAGAACTTGTTTGTATATAGGGGACTTACTGCATTCTATTTTACTGATCACTTACTATGCACCATGCACTAAGCAAGGCACTTTGAGCACCTTGTTTGATGCTCAAGACCATCTTATTCCCATTTTACTGATAAGAGAATTGAGACTCAAAGAGAAGTGACTTTCCCAGTGGCTGGGTGATTTCAAAAGGTTTCGAGCCCAGGTCTCAAAAGCATAGGCTCTTAACCACTAGTTACATTGTGTAGCCTGGACAATTTGCTTAAATTGAATGAGTTCTCAAGTGAACTCAACCCAATTTTATGCAATTTTATGTCCAACTGGGTGGCTGTGATACATAATAATAAAATGAAGCCATGGACAATACAGTTCTAGATGTTTTCTATTCTTTCTGTGCCTTCTTTTTCTATTTCCTACTCTCTCCCTCTCGGTTTTCTTTCCTTTCTTTCTCTCCCCGTTTACTGAGCACCTATGTCTGCACATTTCTGTGCAGACACTGCACATGCACAGAAATGTGTAGCATTGGTTCTGTCCTCTGTGTGCCTTCTGGGAGGCATGGCCTACTGGAAAACCACACACAAAAGCAAATTATTATAATGCTCAGATTCAAAGAGAGGCTCTCACGAAATGCTGAGGTGGCTTAGATGCCTTGAAAGGCCTTAGCAAGGAGAAGCCACTTAACTTAGACTTAGCAGGCAAATAGGGAGCCCACCAGGTAAAAAGGAGAAGGGAAAGTCAGAGGAAGATACATATTGTGCAAAAGTGTGGAGATGGAAGGAGACGGGCAGTCTTTGGAGACCTTGGGATCAGATGGAGGCCCAGGAAAACAATGAGGATGGTCAGCTTCCAGAGAAAGCCTACTTGGTTTATAACAAGTCTTGAATGCCATGATAAGATGGCCAGATTTGATAGCCCAGGCCCTGGGAAATCCCACCAGACGTATAAGGAGGAGGTGATGTGATGAGCTCTGTATTTTATAAAGATCACTAAGCAGGTGTGTGCAAGATGGACAAAGAACAGAGAAAAGTGGCAGCAAAACTGGAGGCAGATGAATCAATTAGAGATTGCTCAAACCATCACAGCCGAGCGGGTGAGGGTCGTCTGGTCACCGCTTCTCCTGGGGTGTCCAATGCCTCTGGTAATCTATGTATCCCACTGCCTTGGGAATGGCCTGTTTTACTTTCTTCAAGCATCTTCCTTTGAAAGGGATGATACAGAGAGGGTGATGCTTAACTGAAAAGAATGATTGAACAGCGAACTTCCAGGCTGACCAGACAATAGAGAGATATTTCAAAGGTCTTTTAACACTTCCAAACCCACCACTAACTTGATTGCTCCTGGACTCCTGTCTTCCTATTCACCTTTATTTCCATCCAAGGGCTTCATCGAGTTTCAACAGGCTTTTGGCTGAGATCTGGGCCTGCCTCTGATCCTACTGTACAGACCCACGGTTGTTTTTTCCCCAAGGTCCTAGAGTAGAGAAGAAAGGGTCTGGCAACAGCTCCTCTCTCCCTGCCTGAAATAAAAGACAATTTGGCTGGCGTTTTCAGCTCTCAATTTCTCCAGGCACCCTCCCCAGCAAAGCCCCGGTCTCCATTAATACTATTACTTGAGATGACATTTCCTCTGACTGTCGTTGTCTCTTTTTTTTCCTCCTCCTTAATTCCCTAATTTGCCCTAATATGCCCATTGCCTGTGTATCAAGTCATCCGTGAAGCCGCCCCATTTCCAGGTTCCTTCCTCCCCATCAGCCGAGTCTCTGTCTCCCACAGAAATTAGAGGGAGGCGGCTGCAAGCCCGCAAGGGCAGGAAATAGAATTAGGGGACGTATTAATTGGGACATCAAGTCGGATTTCGTTCCAGGCACTTCCTTCCGTTAACCACTTTGAAGCTTCCCCTCTGTGGCTCTGTTTCTCATTAGATGGGGCTCTTAATGGCGAGTGGTGTTTACGCATGGTGCAAATATGTCATGCCCTAGCCTTTGGACAGGCAGGGCCAGCTGATTGGTGAGGGCAAGGGGAGGAAAGGCCAGCCAGGGGGTCAGGGTGGCAAGGGTAGGGTGGTGCTGAGAGAGAGTGTTGGGGAGAACAGAAACCAAAGAGTGTGTTTTAGGCCGAAGAGAGAGAGACAATACACAAGCATCCCCTGATTTTAAACTTTCCCTTATGTGCAATTTCCAGGGTATGCAAGTTTATTCACAAAACAAGTTTCTTTCTCCTCTTCTTCTTGTTATAATTGTGCTTTTCCCAGTCAGCTGTGAATTTGCTGGCTGCTAGGTTTCACAGATGCCTTGGCCAACAGTTTGCAAACCGGTTGAAATGAAAGTGTCCGCCTAACCCAGAGAGAGGTGCCAGGACACCTTGTCCCTCCTAGCTCTCAGCTCTGTCAGCATTTCCACTGAGGGACACACACACAGCCCCCATTGGTCCCCTATTTGCCCCACCTGACCTATCCACCCCACATGTTTGAGGTCCCCTCTCTTCAAAGGCATGGCTGACTTGTGCCTTTGTGGAATCCCCACTCAGAGGTGTTTTTGCCAACACTAATTCAAGGCTGTGAGAAGAACTCGTTTGTGGAAGGGTATTTGTTTTTCCACCAAGGCAGCCAAAACCACCAACCTCCCTTGCTGGAGAGAAGAGAGAGGAGGAGAAGAATCATTTGTTTCCCGTGATCTGTGGTGGTAACACCACAGCACAAACACTTCCAGGAGAATCTAGTCGGGTTTTACTGAGGCTCAATTGTAGGATGTATTTTGTCTTAACTTCCGGGACAAGCAACCTCAGAAAGGAAACTCCCATGGCACTGAGGTGGAGGTCAGGTCCTTCGGCCACCCTGTCAGCTCCTAAGGCCAATACAAATACCACAACTCTGTCCTGGACAACCTTCAGTCCCTTTGAGTTACCAGAAGCCAAGATAAAGCAACAGAAGCCCATGCGAAAAGCAGAGAAGACAGACCTCAGCACTGAATGGCAACCAAACCAAACAGCAACGCCTCATCAGTCAGTTCACAGAGATGAGAGCGAAGGTGTTTCATTTCTTCTTCTTCCTCCTCCTCCTCTCCTTTTTTCTCCTCCCCTTCCTCTTCCTCCTTCTCCTTATTTTTTTTAAATCTTTATAACCTAGCACCTTAAGAAGTAGGAAGGAACTGGAAGCATTAGCAGGGCTGCTTGAGAGACCAGTGTTAGTGACTGCATAGACAGGGACCATGAGGGCTGTGAATTCTGGGAAGAAAATCTAGACTGCCATTATCTGCTGGAGTACACTCTGCAATACATTAAGACTGTTTTGCATGCACTTATGTAAACCAGTCAGTGCTAACTTGAGGGAAAATGTTGGCGAAATCATAAAGATTCTGGGCTATATCCAGGGACTGAAGGAACCTCAAGAATCTAGACATTTCTCTTCTCTTCTCTTCTCTTCTCTTCTCTTCTCTTCTCTTCTCTTCTCTTCTCTTCTCTCCTCTCCTCTCCTCTCCTCTCCTCTCCTCTCCTCTCCTCTTCTCTCCTTTTCTCTTCTCTCCTCTTTCCTCCCTTCCTCTCCTGTCTCCATCTCCATCTCCATCTCCATCTTCGTTTCTGTCTCCATCTCTTTATTCTTCTGCCTCAGGGCAAACCATCTTTTCCTTCTTTCTTATCTCATTGACAAGCAAAAGACAGCTTCCCACAGTAGTCACACAAACCTATGATTGCCCATGCAGCATGAACAGAGAAAATCTTAATCTATGCCCCACTTCTATCTTCCTGGGGAAGATATTTTTGACTTGTCCCTTTGGAATAGATGCCATTTCTGGTCAGAAAATTGTGGCCAGAGGGAATGAGTCACATTGGACAAAGGCAGGTAACAGAGACATAACCCCTGTGAATTGTGGGAAGAAAGTCAAGCAACAGAACCATTTTCCATTGGAAGATCCCCTGCAATTTTCTAGCACATTCCAGTTTCAAGCACTTCATGTTTATTTCATCCAGAGAATTGCTTTCATTCATTTATTTTATTTGTTAATTTCTTTATTCATCAAGTATTTGTAAAGTATCTGTAACATATCTATCACCATTTGGTCTTATTTTTTCCATTTACTTAATAACTATTTATTCAATTAATAAATCTATTTAGTGCTTGGGGTTACTACAATATACAAGACGCACTAGTAAGTAACTAGTTACACAGAACTTTCTTCTAGCAAAGCAACTTTAATCATTGCATCAAAAAGAAGATTTACTTTTATGAATAGTCTTTAAACTAGAATACTACTTTTGTACTCCTTTGGTTCAAGATGACTTGGCCAGAGGAAAAGAAACTCTTTTCACATTTAACCTGCCTCCTTACAAAAGCCCAACTGGAAGGTTTCTGTGCTGTAAACTGACAGGGTCAGCAGGGTGGGTAGGGGAGTCCATTCCTATTCTCGAGTTGAAGAATGCTAGATCAAGTCTATTCATCAGACTAATGACAAAACCTTTAGCCAACAAAAAGACAGACACATCTCAGCCAGACACAAGAGACTTGTGGCAACTAATAAGCATGATCGCCATGGAAATGAATTAGGGGTCAAAGTAGAATAGTTGCATAACCTCTTCTCTTGGGAGAAAAGAAAAATGGTTGTGATGTGCTCATCTCCTTGTTTTTTCAGTATCTCAAGGATCTGACCTGTAAAACACCAGTGCAATGAATTACATCTAACAGGTGCTCCTCAAACATTAATTACCTAAGAACCCTGGTGTGTTTCTGCCCTGTCAGATCAGAAACAGATTCGCTGATGCAGCAAGACACACTGACACCTTTTTCTTCTGTAAACGGGATGAGTGACAATGCAGACCCTCCAGAACATTCTGATTGCTCTGAAGTCTCCAGGAAGCAATTCATCCAGCAAACATTTTATGAAGCACTTACTGCATGCCAGGGACCCTGCTAGGCACACTCTGCTAGAACCGACGAACTGCAGAATTAGAACTCAGCCATTTATATTTGGTTTTAGAGTCCATAAACACACCTTACAATAAAATGTCTAGAGGAAACTGACAGAGAAGCAAAAGTCATCTCCAAACTGTGCACATTAAAGGGGGAAAAAATTCCAAGGAACGATGGGATTTTCAGCTGTTCTGTAGGAAAATAGACTTCCTCTCTGCAGGGCTTATTTTTTTTCCATAAACATAAAGTCATGGCAAAGTGACAATGAGACTCAGCCAGGATGGCAGCAGAATCATTGGTTACTGCTCCTTTAAGGAAATTTTCTCCTTTAACTCTTCCCTGCCTTTGCTGCTCAGCACCAAAATGTTACTCTCCTTTTTAGGACTCCATAGACAAATAAGAAAGGCATTGCAAGCTCCCCTAGCTCTGGAGACCTTAACATAGGAGGAACTAAGTGCCAGCAGGTCAATGACAGAGGAAGAATAATAGCGGTAGCCATGGCTGGTTGCATAGCAATTAAAAATCTTAGTCACAGTTGTAATTTTTTGCTTAATATTCAACTTCAGTATGAGGTCCAAGTGGACAGAGATCATATGTGACTTGTTTACTGGTGTGTTCTCAGAGATCAACTCAGTCACTGCCACATGGTAGAGGCTAGAGGCTCAGTAATGCTTTGTTGAACGAATGGATCTATACATATTTGCCTGATTTAATTCTCCCAGCAAGATCTGGTATTCATGTTCGTATTTTTCTAGTGACAAAACAAATGTACTTATCTCATCTGGTAGACATCAATAGCCTCACTTTGTAGATCAGGAGAGCACAAAGAATTGAATTAACTTGCCAGGGAACAGATAACTAAGAAGGAAAATGCAAGACCTTGCTTATTAGAACTGTTCCATCTTTAGTGCCTAGGACAGTGCCTGTCACATAGAAAGGACTCACCAAATAATTTTGTACTATTGACCAAATATAAGTACAGAGCTGGGGCACAGGCCATAGATGGTTCTACTATACCACACTTCCTCTCCTTGGCTGCCATTTTTCTACTAATAACCGCTTATACTTGTCCTTTGCTGAAGCCTGCATAGACTACCACAGTCTGCTATCCCCAAAACAGATGAAGCAGCTAAGTGCTCAAACTTTGGCATCAGATGGCTGTGAATTCCAGTCCAGACTCTACCATCAGACGACCTTGGGCACATTGATTTAACTTCTCGGAATCTGAGTCTCAATGTGTGATGCTTCCAAGTGAGAGCCAAATTATGATTTCATTGAGTTAGGAGGTGAGTCTGCCTTTTGGCTTTGGGATTCATTATGTTCCAATTAAAAAAGAGAAGTTTATAGTGCCAGCATGCTGGAATTGGCAACCCTCTCTATCAAAGGAAAATAGAAATTCTGATTCAAAACATGAACACGTAATATGAACAAAACTCAGGGATACCCTGGGTGTCCCCCCAGACCTATGCAGTCACCCCCAGTGGTCAAAGCTAATAGAAAGTTGTGGCAAGTCCTTCCATGCAAAGACTACAGAGATTTAGTCCTCTCAGAAATAAAAGCTTAGGTCACTTCACTGGGTAAATAGCCTCAACCGTGGAATATGGAATGGGTAGTATATGAGTAGCACATCCTAACCATGACCCTACGAGTATATATGGAAATTGAATATATTATTTTGTTCTAAATAATTTTGCTTTTCTTTCCTCTTCCTTTCACCAACTATGATATATGGGAATTGCTAAAATTACCATTTCATAGGTTGCAAGATATTGAAATAGGGTGCAAAAGAACAGAAGATGAACTTGATCCAGGAAGCCTGCACTTGTGACTATGACTAAGTGCACTCACTTACCATTTCTGGATTATTTCCCATCAGGAAGGAGGCAAATCTGTCTCTGGTTGTATGAGGGACATGTGACTACTGGGGTAGAGCATATTTAAAAGTTGAATATGGAAAAAGACAAATTAAGCTGGTGAGGGGATAGACAATATTAGTCTTATATCGAGTTTGACTGTTTTACATCTACTGCAACTGAATGTGTGTGCCCCCTTCAAAATTTATATGTTGACATTGTAATCCCAATGGAATGGTACCGGGAGGGTTGTGAGGGTAGACTCCAGAGAGCCCTCACAACTTCTTTTCACCATATAAAGACACAGTGAGAAGGCAGCCCTCTGTAAGCCAGAAAGAGAGCCCTCACCAAAACCCAACAATACTGGTGCCCTGATCTCAGACCTCCAGCTTCCAGAATGATGAAAAATAAATTTCTGCTATTTATATGTCATCCAGTCTGTGGTATTTAGTTTTAGGAGCCCAAAGGTACTAAGTCAGGATTTATTACTCCTTCCTAGACACATTCTGTCTCAGGTCAAGTTTTCTAGAAGTCGAATCTGAGATAGAAATTCTTGTGCAAGTTACTTACTGAAGATGTGTTCTCAGCTTGTAAGAGAGCAAGACAGGGAAGTGGAAAAATAGAAAACATGCTTTTAAATTCAGTGTAAATTGTATCATAGGGCCAACCCCTCTTTGAAAAAAAGGAGAAGTACCAATGTAAAAATTGGCTACATGCCATGCCTGGGTTTGGGAGATGGGGAAGGACATAACACCCAGACACCTCTAAATGAAGCAGTGTGCATCACACAGAGCAGTGCTCCATGGAAGATGACAGGCGGGAGTTCTTAGCAACAGCCAGCTTAAAGCATCTCCAGGGATCTGGGTGGGACCCATTGCTGTAAAACAACTCAATCCAAAACTCAGCCACTTAAAGCAATAATAAACATTTGTTTTGCCTCAGTTTTTCTGAGTCAAGAATTTGGGAGCAGTTCAGCTGAGTGATTCTGACTCAGAGTTTTTCATGAGGTTATAGTTTTGATATTGCCTGGGGCTGCTGTCTTATCTGAAAGTTTGACTGAGGCTAGAGGACTTGCTTTTAAGTTGGATAGCTCACAATTCACACAGCTGGCAAATTCATGCTGGTTATTTGCTGGAGGCCTCACTTTCTCCCCACATAAGCCTCTCCATATATTATTTGAATATCCTAATAATTTGACAGCTGCTTCTCCCACAGTGGGCAATCCAAGAAACCAAGGAAGAAACTCAATGCCTTTATGACCTAATTTCAAACCTCTACACTGCTTTGTCCAGCATAATCATACAGAGCAGCTTTGATTAAATGTGGGCCTACACAAGAGTGTGAATGTCAGGAGGAAGAAATTGTGGATTACTGAAGGTCATCAAGAAAACTGACTACCAGCCCAGCTCAGTGGCTCAGCCTGTAATCCCGCACTTTGGGAGGCTGAGGTGAGTGGATTGCCTGAGGCCGTGGGTTCAAGACTCATCTGGGCAACTTGGCAACACCTCATCTCTACAATAAATCAATAATTAGCCGGGCATGGTAGTGCGCTCCTGCAGTTCCAGCTACTTGGAAGGTTGAGGTGGAAGGATCACTGGAGCCCAGCAGGTCGAGGCTGTGGTGGCCGGGAGCGGCCACTGCACTCCAGTCTGGGTGACAGAGTGAGACTCCAACTCAAAATAAATAAATAAATAAATAACCAAACAAATAAATAAAAAGAAAACTGACTACCACATCCAAATTTTATTTTGAGGACTTTTCTCTCCCTTGCCATGCATTGGTGGCCAGGTAATTCCAAGTATTCACCTTTCTCTACAGAAATCAAGAGATACAACCAGGTAATAATCATGTGACCTCAGTCCAGCCAATCAGGTGCCCTCTCCTAAGACTCTGCACCCTTAGTGAATTAATAAATGATGCAACTGAAAGAGCTGCTCCAAGTCACTTGCCACAGCAGAGATGTGTTGACCTGAAACTTTCCACCATGACACTATAGCTATGTCTCTTTCTCTCCTACCTCTTATATCTCCCATGATTCCTTCCCACTTTTTAAACCTAGTTTGAAAAGCCTCCTGCCAATTCTGGGGTATCCAAGCCATGCATCAAATAAATTAAGTTTTGTTAAAGCCAGTTGGAGTTGGCTTGTGTTTCTTATGGTCATGTCCCCTGATATACTCTTTTTTCCATATTTTCTGGAATGAATATGTGTTTCTTTTATACTTGGGTGGAGGCAGGGTGTGGAGAAAAGTCTTTTTAAAAGTACTAAAGTACTCAAGCCAAATTAATACTCTTCCTAAGCACGTCTTTCTTTTTGCCTGAATAACATATTTCTCACCTCATTCAGACACAGACATACACAAATCCACTAAGTTAAAAGAAGGGGGAAGGTGTAAGACATGTGGGGGGTTGGCAATGAGTCAAATTACCAATCAGTCAGTCGACTGTCACCCGATTCTATGCTTTTCTGAACATTGGCAAAATTCTGTTCATACCGATGGCAAGAGATACAGCATGAGATCCCTGAAAACAGTCTCTCGCCCCAGTGTCTACTTTTATATAAAAGCCTGTGATGCTCTTAAGACTGAGGCCAGAAGATTAATTGAATGAAGTTGTAAAAGTCTGCAGCCTGCTGAGATATGAGTGACAAAGAATTAAATATAGGGAGGTGGTCTCATCTACACCATAATTATAAGGAAATCTAGCTATATGCTCTGGGACAAAGAGGGGGAGGGAAAGAGGGAGGGAGAAAGAGAGAAACCAGACACAGCAAAGAATGACATTTCATGTTGTAAAGACATGTTCCAAAATGAGTTTGAGGATGGAGAATTTAGTTCTCACTCGATCAGACCTAATTCCAATCCATTGCTAATGTGTGAACATCCACCATACTGACTGCCATTGTAGGACCAATATGCATAGACCTAAATATACACATATATAGTTTTTTCCATGCAACTTGCCCCTCAAACACAGCTAGCTACTTTTTCTTATTCTCAAATATGAAAAGAGCCCTTCAGTGGTGGAAACACAACTGCATATCGTGGGCTTACAGAGGGATAAGATGTTGGTCTATGGTAAGGCAACATTCTAAGGAAGACTCAAGGATATCTTTGTTTCATGCACAGACTGCCTGTGTCCTCACTTTACGAGTAGTTAATCCTAGGAAGAAGCATACCCTCTGTATGCACATTGTTGTTGTTGTTGTTTTTCCTGCTCTTCCCCAAATTTGTAACAGGACTTTGGCCAATTTCTCAGAGACTATAGACCAAATGAAACCTGAATGAGATTGGGGTTCCCCCCACCCAGTTAATTTGGAGTGCTTTCTCTCTTTTTCTTTAGCAAGCTCACAATGGCCCAAGAGGCAGGTGATTTTGAACCTGACGAAGAGAGACATTCTTGCCTGCTGGAATGACGGGTTGGCTGCAAAACTTACGCATTGATTGAAGTAATAAGAGACAATAAATTTCAATTGAGAGAGTAATGGAGGGTTGGGGGAAGGGAAGATATAAAAATATCCCAGAGCAACTGAAAACTGTCATCCAAACTCCAAACATATGAAAATGTTCCAGATAGTTTAGTGATAAGCAGGAAATTGCTGAAAAAACCGACAGTCATAGAAGAGGAAAATTGCAGTTAGAAAGGGAGATTGAATTGAGCTAAGTGTCTGTGTCATAAAGTTTATTATTTTATTAGTTTTAATAGTTGGGTAGATAAGCTAATAGCAATAGGATTTATTTTAAAGATCAACACCACAGACTCTGCTGTTTATTATTTGATAGTAATGTGTCTCCAGTGAGAGAAATACTAAATCTCATAAAAAGTCATTCCCGCAGTTGATCCAGGCTCTTTCTGAGTTGCACGCACATGGATTTTCCCCTATTAGTTCCCATCTCTGGCAGGAGTTTTGTTTGTATAATACTTACAGGGACATCTGCTCCTTGGGAATCTGTGAGGGCCATTTCAGCTCCTAGTTTGTGTTCTATGGCCAGAGAATGGGACTGGGGGTCAACTTTCTCAGAATTCTTTTAGCAAGAGCTGATTAACTCATCTGGATCCTGACATATTTGAGGTTTTTAAATTTTTATTTGCATAAATTCATTGGGTGCAAGTGCAATTGTGTTACATGGATATATTATGTAGCGGTGAAGTCAGATCTTCTGGGCTATCCATCACCCAAACAATGTACATTGTATCCATTTAGTAATTTCTCATCCTCCAGCTCCTCCCCTTCCAAGTCTCCATTGTCTATTATTCCACATCCTAGATATATTTGTGTGACGTAGATGGGAAACTGAGTGTGATAGATGGGGCCCCATACCTCTGGAAATTATTGTGAGAGTTAAAAGAAATAATACATTTGACTCACTTAGCATAATAAATCCTGAATACATGCCTGCTATATATAAGGAAATGGTAAGTGTAGTAGACGGTTGTGCATTCTTCAGTCAGAAAGTCCTGATGCTCACATAGTTTCACATATTACACAGGGGAAAATTATCACTCACAATGGAGGAAACTGCAGAGACTGCCTTAGCTAAATGACCAAAGCTAACCTCACCAATAGCAGGGCACCATGACAGTACAAGCCTCCTGATATGACGCACTGAGAAAAACACATCTCTTCTGTGCAGTTCCTGTCAAAAGCACCCACCATCAATCCAATGTGACAAATCAAAATTAATGAACATTCTACAGAATAACTGCCCTGGACCCTTAAAAACTGTCAATCTATGCAGCACAATGAAAGACTGAAGAACTCTCCTAGATGAATAACAACTGAAGAAACATGACAGTTGAATGCACTGTATGATTTAGGACTTTTTCTTTTCTTTCTTTCATTTGTTTCTTCTCTCTCTCTCTCTCTCTCTCTCTCTCTTCCTTCTTTTTTATTTCTAAGTATAAAGTATGTTATTGCGACTATTTGTCAATTGGTGAAATATGAACAAAGTCTATAGACTAAATCCTAATCGTGTGTCTGTATTAATGCTTCAATAGCCATCCTGCAGTAATTTAAGAGACTGTCTTTGTTTTTGGGAAATGAACACTGAAAAACTTAGGGGTGAAGGGACATTAAGCCTACAGCCGATTCTCAAATAGCTTAGAAAAAAAAAAACAGAAGTGAGAGACTGAAGTAAAATGGGCAAAGTGTTAATATATGGGGGGAAACTGAATAAAGAGCATATAGAAATTATCTGCAACTTTTATACACACCTAAAAATATGTCAAATATAAAGTTAAAGAAAGAAAATATCAGCTCTGCCACTTTGGAACGCAATATGACTTCATTTTTCTGAGTTTCAGTTTCCTCATCCCAAAGCAAGAGTTTTGGCAGATGCTTGAGGATATTTTCTTTGAGGAAACATGACCAAAACACTAAAATATTAAATAGTTAACCTTTTTCTTGAGTGAGGAGATAGGTTGCAGAGTCAGGAATAGGGTAGACATCCAAAGCATCTACTACACATGTTTCCTAGTAACAAAAAACTGTGATTTCACATTTGGCGATGGCTATTCCCTCAAATGAGCTGTGTCAAATGGGATATATCAGAGAATCCTTATTGAAATACTGTTTCTCTTTCAAGGTTGTTGTGGAAACTAAATGATATCATCCAGGAAAAGGGCTTAGTACAGTGTCTGGCGCATAGTAGGGTCTAAAGTTATGGTGGTTCATCATGCTTGCTTGATTAATGATTCCTGGTGGGCAGGAAATTTTCACTGTGCCTCATCACTTTGTGTTTTGCTCTTGCCTGCCAGTCAAGTGGAAGTTCATTCTAGAAAGTCAGGTTTTCCCAGTAAGTGACTATCTGACCAGTTTGCCAGCCAGACAATCCCACCACCAACCTCATCAAAGTTTCAGGCTGGGTGGCTGCCGATGCCAGGACCACAGTTCAAAGCAGTTTTCTTAAACCCACACACCTGGTTGAGGGTTCACAGTGAGCAAATTCAAGCCAAAGTGACTGGGGAAGGTAAATTAGTATAAAATTAACAAGGTTATGATCTAGCTCTTTGGAACCAGTGCTCTGCAATTTTCTGCCTTTTATAAGAATTCCATGTGGAGGGCTTCCTGCCACTTCCTTGCCAACTCTCTCTATCCCCTACCACAATACACACACAAACACCCTAGCTCTCAATGCTCTGAAAAGCACCCACTTGTGCAAGTAATCCAAGTTCTAATTTCTTTAGTATTTATGTTTCCAAAAATCCTCTAAGAAAAGTCCCTTCACACCATTCCACAGACGGTAGTCATTCCTGGGCCACCCAGAGAGTGAATTTCCAAGGTCTTAATGAATTGGTTTTAGACCATAGTGAGTTCACATTCCAAGGGGCAAGGCAAACACTGACCTGAAAGACTGAACCCCTTCTTAAGAACTGAGACTTCCACAAGAGGTAAGACCCCAACATCACTCACGAGGCACCAAAGGAAAGGCGTCAAAGTTTTTATGCAGAGTCTCTCCCCAGAATTTCTTTAATGGAAATCCATTAAATCTCACCACAATCCTACAGCCTTGCAATTCCCTCTGACTGAAACATACTCTGCCACCTTCTTCACGCAGTTAACCACCCTTCCTCCTTAAGATCCTACTTCTTCAGGGAGATGTTTTTTCCCATAAAGCCCCAGACTGGATCTCCCTCCCACTGCTAGGGACTCCCTTACACTGTGCTTCCCTACACAGACACGCATTATACTTCATTGCAATTGTTCGTGGAATTGATTGACTCTAAGGCTACCAAAAGCATAGCTAATGCTTACTGAGTGTGTACTATGTGTCACAATTGATGTTCTTTGCACTTATTAACTCTTTCAATAACCCTCTGCTGGTATTATTATCTCACTTTATAGATGAAGACACTGAGGACAAATGGGATGAAGTGACTTGTCCAAAGTCACACAACCAGTGAGGCATCACACACAGGCTGTCCCACTGAAGTTTTGTGTGAACAGTTGGCTGTATTGTCTAGGTTCACACATTCCTAGGGAAGGTGCCTACCTTCAGAATCCTAAAGAAAACAATGATGGAAGAATATGGTTGGATGACGGTATGGCGGAATGAGTGTCCATGCTCTACCAAATATCCACAGTTCTCCCCTGGGAGTCATATGAGAGGTTCTTACTTCCTAAGCACTTATGGTTGGGAGGGGTCATGTAACTAGTTCTGACTGATGGGCTGTGAGTAGAAGTTCCCTTTCTCTGATCCAGGCAACAATATTTAACAGGTAAAAATTTTCAAAATTCTCTTAACCTCTGCATTGAAATTGGACAATGTTGAGACGGCCCCTTTATCAGCCTGCATCCTGAGTAATTCCAACAGTAATTCCAGGGTTCCATGATAGACAGTAGTGTGAGCATAAAATAAAACTGTTGTTTTAAGGCACAGGCATATTTTTTTAAGCTAGCATAATTTAGCATGTATCCTGTCTGATATATGATGAAAGGAAAACAATATCATTAAATGAAAGCTAGATGCTTTTAATTATATTGCAGCTAATACAACTATATTGATATTAATTTCAAGCCTCTGAGCCCAAGGCCCACTCACTTTTTGTCAAAAGAGATATAACAAGTTATAGAGAAGAGTTAAATGTTAGCACCAACTCCCTCAAATTAATAGCATGACTAAATGAGAACTTGTGATTCAAATGTACTTAAAGTCAGGCTGTACTTAAAGTACAACCTTAATCTTTCAGTGACCAAAATCCCACAAGTAGGGTTACAGTTATTAATTAGAACTAGGGCAAACCCCCGACCCAGTACCTTGTGGCCCATTGACAGGATAAATTGAAAGGTGCATCAAAGCTGAGGGAACAAGTGGCCTTTCTTTTATCTTCCTCTCAATCCTCCCTCACTTTTGTTCAAAAGTCCCTTCAGTACACTCCAGAAAATCATGACTGGAAACTCAGATGCCGTTTTCTATTTCTAAGAATTCAAAGCTGGTTAAAAAAAATTTTTTTATTGTGCCATAACATTACTTCTTGAATATTTTTTGTTGTGAGCTACCCAGGTTTCATAGGCTAAAGGATTACCCCTTAAAGTATGATACTTGACCAAACAAATCAAAATCACTAGGGAACTCTAAAAACATGCAGATTATCAGATTGACTAAATTTGACCCTTCTGAAGATGGAGGCCTGGGAATGTCCATTTTTATCAAGTCCCTTGGGACATCTGGTGCACTAAAGATTGAGAAAGTCTGCTCTTCGACTAGGTTTGCTAGGAAACAGCCGAGAGCCAGGTATCTAGATATTTGAGGAAATGCCCAGAGTACAGCCCTCCTTGAGGGGCCAAAGTATCTGAGTGAACAGGAAGGTGTGCGCACACATGCACACCCTTCCCCCACAAGGTTCCATCTCAGTTCCTGGAGTGACCTGAAGAACCCAGCCATTCATCACACAGCTATCCCTTATCTGCTGATATTGGCCTAGGAATGGACACATAGGCTCACCTAGATAAATGAGAAGAATCTATAACCCATGCCTGGAGGGAGGTTTCAAAAGAAGAGATTTTTCCCTCTCTCCTTCCAGGAAAACCAGAGAAGCACATAGAAAGAGAAACAGAGAGGGAGGGAGGAAGGGAAGGAAGGAAAGGGAGAAAGAAAGAGAGGAAGGGAAGTAAAGCAAAGGAGAGGGAAAAAAGGAGAAAGGAAGGAAGGGAGAGTGGGAGCTTGGAGGGTGGGAAGAAGAGAGAAAGAAAGCAATGTAAGTCCATTTGAATCAGGGTTTCCTGTTACTTGCTGCCCAAAGCATTCTTCCTAATATTTATCACTGTCATCACCGATAACAGTAACATTATTAAGGGCTAGGGCTGGATTCTTTTTTCTCCATGGAAGGCAGGAGACTTACCTTGTCGTTATTCAGAACACACTTCCTGTCTGATTCTGAAAAATTGATACTATTCTAGAATCTGTATTGGGAAGGAAAGAAAAGTAGAACTCAGAACTGGTTTTAGTCCCAGCCCTACCACTTCATTTCAGTGTGACTGAAAATGAATCCTGAGGTCCATTTTTCGCATCTATAGAAGGAAGGGGTAGAATCAATTCTACTCCAAGGGTTTTATTATTTCTTTTAAAAGCAGAATTTATTGAGAGAACAGAAAAGTTCTCACAGTGGGAGGGGACCCAAAGGGGTTGCTCACCTCCAAGGGTTTTAAATGTGGGGCCACAACAGATAGTCCATGGCCAACTTTAGTGGCCTCATTTATAAGAAGAAAGAGCTCACAGAGCATTTTTAAAACTCTGCATTCATTGATAATCTCTTAAAACACAAACCATTTGTGAAATTCAAGGTTTATAGATTATTTTGATGAATCAGAAAATAGATAAACTCTGAAGCCATATTTACACATGACAACAATTGTGCCAGTCGTCATTCTCTTTTATTGAGGTATTTTTGCTCAAATTGAGCACTCCCACTCCCCACTACTCACCATTGCCTACCAACACTGAGACTAAATATCATCTGGCTTTTGCTATCTTACATTCAACTCAATTGCTAACTTCCATGTCTTGCCTGGTCTAGGTAGACACTGACTTTGCAACCCCAGACTTAAGCCAATAGTCTAAGACTTCTGAGATCCAAATTATCTGAACCTTTTAGATGGTTCTTTTCTTTACAGTACCTCGTCATGCAGAACCCAGAAGCCCAAAGGTCTCAGCATACCACCCATGAGTACTATCCCTAGCTCTGCTTACATGTGTTCAATCTTGGGGGCCAGCTTGTTTCTGGATTGTGTTTTCCATTTCCTCTTTGGACACTTCTGTTTCTTGCCTGCTTTGAGGTCTGTTTTCCAGCTCACGGGTGGTCAGCTCCTTGGGCTAGATGAAGCAGGATTTTCCATAATCGCCACCTCTTCTGAGCCAGTTTAGAGTTTGGGATTTACATTTGAGTTATTAAGTTATTCACTGCTGGGGAGTTGGCACTTTGCAAACTCTCAGAATAAACAAACACATCCGCTTCTCAAGCACAGTTTGCAACAATAATTCTGCCTCCAAATATTGGCTACAGTCTTTTGCCTAACAACAAGTCTTAAATAATGTGTGTTCTCTTTAGTTATCTGAAGCTGTAATTCACAATAACTGATCTGCAATCTCCTGCTCTTGAGTTTGGGTGACGTCGGTTGAAAATATCTGATGACTTCCTTGGAGATTCATAGCATGTATTACAAGCACCTTGAAAACTGAGCTGGATACTAGGACTCTCTATATTTCTGATGTAGGCTTAGGTGAAGCCCTTCCGGTGCTGGCCTCAGTTTCCCCTCTGCAAAGAACTGGATTAGTTGAATTGATTGATGGTTTACAACATGTGTTCTGTAGAACCTTGGACTTATTCAAGGGACCCTTCTAAGAAAAACTGGCAGGGAAAACATGGAACCGCTCTTTACAACCATTGACACCTTGCTATGTTCTGTTTTATATAGTCTAATAGTTAATTATGGGGGGTGTTGTTCTGCTAAAGAGGAAAAGAGGAAGGGAGGGAGGGAGACCACCAGATTAGGTGACATGACTCTTCTAAGAACTGAGGATCTAGAGATGATTTTATGCTTGGAAATAAAATATGAAAAGGTCCAATTTAATCTGTCTTTAAACTTAGGCATCTTTGATCTATCCCAAAGCAAAGATTGAGTATGATAATTAAAAGCATGGGTCCTGACACTAGGCTTTCTGGGTCCAAAGCCCAAGTCTTTCATTTAGTATCTGTGTGGCTTTGAGCAATTTAAGCAGCATTTCTGATCCTAGTACCCACTAATGATGAATAAATAAGCTAACCCATGTGAGAAACTTAGAGAAGCACCTGGCACGTAGAGTGGCATCCTGAGTCCTTTAAAAGCAGGACTGACCACATCAACAGCAGGTTTCCACTCATTTGTTAATTTGAGCAAATACTATTGAGAACCTAGCCATTAAAGGCACTATGTGACTTATTCAGAATGCCGAAATGCAAAATGCAAGCATGGCTTTTGCTTCTAAGACCTCACAGTATGGAAAGGGAAGGCATGTAGCAAGCTAAGTGCAAGAAATGTTCCAACAGCTGCAACTATCTGGATGGAGCACAGTGGGAAGGAAAGGAAGGACCCAAGGTTTTGACACCAGCTGCAGAAGCAGTAATAGCCGCCATGCAAGCCCTGCAATATGTATTCTATATGCATCCTCAAAACAGTTCTGTGAACTTAGAATTTTTATATTATTCCTACCTTACAACAGATAAAACAGAGGGTATAAAATTAGTCTAAGTTTATTCTATTAGCAAGCATGAGAGATGGGAATCAAATCCAGATCTTGCTGAGACCTGAGTCTATGCTGCTTAATCTTTTCAAGAAGGAAACCGAGGCATAGATGCTTAGTTGCCTGAAATACGTCTTTCTGATGCTTTGAACAACCCCCGATTCTTGACTAGGTACATGAACATTGAAAATAAAGACTATATTACCCAGCTTATTTTGCAGCCAGGCTGTCACATGACTCCGACCAATGGTTATACCCCTTTAAAAAAAAATCATACCTCCATCTTCTTGTCCTCTTTCCTCCCCTGGAATATGGAGGTGGTTATGTGTCATCTTAAACTATGTCATTAAGGGTAGCATCCTAGAACTGGCAGAACAACAAGGCAGAAGGCTCCTGTGTCTCTGCTAGGCCTTATGGGGGTGGGGACTGCCCAGTGTGAGACAGAAATAAATGTCTCTCTTGTTTAACCCTGATAAAAGGAGTGGATTTTATGTCATAATAATGCAGTTATGCATGCATTATTTTCCTTTAGGTAAGTTGCAGTTTCAGGGAATTAGGGCTTCAAGTAATATATCTGGAGGGTACACAAGAAGAGAATTTTAGGCTCTGTATGATTGGCAATTGGTCAGACTAGTGTCTACAAAATCTCAATCATCCAGGAGGGAGAGGCAGATCACCATGATGACAACGTCTTTCAAGTTATAGAACCACTTGACCAACTCTGAAGCTTTGTAAGGCATGCGTATCTGCACCACAGTGAACCCAAAAAACAAAGAAATATCATCAAGTGCAAGTGAAAGTCATCTTGCTCATCAAAGCAGAAATATCATTCCCAATGCCAATACCACTCTACACACCACCTGATCAATTCTACTTCATGAAAGTTATTATTAATATGTATTAATATGGTTATTATTATTGATATCGTAACTGTCACTTAATGGGAGCCAACTTTTCATATTCTCTGCTGTATTGTAGTTTTAATATAAGTAGAGGTAAAACTGAGGTTCAGAAGGATTAATTTTCTCAAGGTCACCCAGTTAAGAGCAAAGCTAGGAATCCAGATTTTTTTGAGGCCAGAGCTCCGCCCCTCTTGTAAAGGAATATAGTCCAGGAAGAGCTGGGTGACCCAATTTCATTGCTGCTGATTCACTTTCAAGAAAGGTGTGGCCAGCTCAGACTGGATGTAATTGGGTATCTCCTAAAAGCAGTCCTTCATCCACAGCTCCCTGCTTCCCGGACTTTTTTTGGAAAGATAATATACTTCTCACTTTTGAAATCACTGGGTATGTTGAGAATGGCCTGTGGTCTCTCTCGTGTCTTGAAGCCAGGCAAGTCAGATTCAAACTCTTTATCTTCCTGGTCTCCAGACATTTGTGAACCAAACCCAGCTTGCTGGACTTGATCCCAAATTCTGCTCCCTTAGTTCTTAAATTTGGCCCTTTTCTGGGAAGCCCTAACCTGGGATGCCTTTCTGGAGAAGAGCTTTTGTGGAGTTCAACCCCACACTCTACTTCTTCCTAACCTTTGACCTATGGCAGATCCCACCTTGGCTTCTCCAAGAAGACTGAGCCCTCAGTGATGACATCGCAAACTGCCACCCCCATTTCCCCTGCTCATCTTGCTTCTTGGCGCACTCTCAGCCTGTAATTCTTTCCAAACACGCCTGTATAAAATAATCATGTACATGAAGTAAAACAGGAGCCTCATATACACACTTAATAACTCTTGTGTACTGTACAAGAGGGAATTCCACTTTATAACCCCCAGAGCTTTCGAATGGTTCTCATTTAGGCTTGCATTCCTGGTGCGAGATCTGAAACTTCTTTCTGCCCTAGCCTGTTGCTGCCTTTTGAAACTGTTGTGTCTTCAGATTCCTTGGGACCATTTCATCTCCACCTCTGCTTCTAATTGGGGGATTTGAGTATGCCGTTTAGCCCTAGAGCTAAATGTCAAGGTTTCGCTTAAAATCCCATATTTTCAGAACTGAGAACATTGTGCCGAGGAATCAAGTGTGAGCATGTCAAAGTAAATGGATCAGCTAATCCTTCCAGCCAAGAGCTCAGTTGCAGGGTGGGAAGGTAGGCTCCCAACCCTGGTATTCATCAAATCTTCTGGTGACATCAGTCCAGTCCTTGATCGTCCCTTGACCATTTTTCCCTAAGAGCTTCTGCAGCTTCATCTGTAGCTAGCAATTCCCCCTCATCCCCAAGCAAACAGTCGAGCAAAATTGCTCTTGTAAGTCTTAGATTTTAGAGGAAATGGTCAATATCAAGTCTTCTCTTACCCTGACCCCATGAACATGGTCATATTTATCAAAATAACAAGAACAATATACTATTGCATTAACTTTATTTTATAAAATATGCATAAGCAAGTGACACAAAATATCACGAAGAATAGAAACCAAGGGTTGTAATTAATTAATTGTATTAGTTTGGATGTCCAGCAAATACCTGTGGTTTCCGATCTTGACATAGTGCTTAGCTAGTCTGAGAAGACAGATGAGCCAGGTGCAGCCCTCCGCTTACCTCTCAGTTCCATCTTGCGAGTGTACACACTCTGGCCACACAGGCTTGTTGCTTTATGTTCTTCGAATGTAGCAATGTTGTCCCTGCCTCGATGCCTTGCATTTGCCACCCTCCTAGCTCAGGATTCCCTCCCTGCTAGTCTTTAGATGCCTCTTGGGTCTCAACCCAAATGGCTCCTTTCATAGGCACCTTCTTGACCAGCGCCCTCAGGATGCTCACTTTCACCTCCCAGTTACATCATTTTTCCAGTATGTGTCCTTTATGAAATCAGGCTAGTTATGCGATCATTCACTGGTTTGTTACAGTACCCTTCTCCCCCACTAATCTATAAACTCCTTGAGGTCAGAGACCTTGTCTGTCATAACTGTCCTTATCTTCAAGGTCTAGAACAGTTTCTGGCATATGGAAACATTCAACTAGTAGGGATGAATGAATGAATAAGTCCATAATCAAATGAGCTTTAGAATTGTATTTTTAAGGCATCTAGCTAAATCTGTCAAACTCACCCTTGATTGTTTCCTTCAATAATATCAACATCCCCTTCCCTGATACAATTCCTTCTAGAATACTGTATTTTTGTTAGTTTTTAATTGCTTTAATTTTTGAATCGATACATAATAATGTGTACTATTTATAGGGTACGTAATGATGTTACAACACACAAAATGTACAGTTATGGATCAGGGCAATTAGCATATCCATCATCCAAAACATTGATTTATTTGTGTCTGGGATGTTCCCTACCCTTCTTCTAGCTATTTGAAACTATCTAATAAATTATTGTTAGTTCCAGTCTTTCTACAGTAGTATAGGACACTAGAACATAGTCCTCCTATCTAGCCGTAATTTTGTACCCTGTACCTCCCTTCCCCTTTTCCAGCTTCTAGTAACCTCTGTTCTACTTTTTATTTCTATGCAATCAACTATTTTTTAGCTTCCACATATGAGTGAGAACATGTGGCATTTAACTTTCTGTTTCTGGCTTATTTCACTTAACATACTGTCCTCCAGTTCCATCCATGTTGCCATGAATGACAGGATTTCATTCTTTTTTATGACTGAATAGTATCCCATAATATATATGTATCACATATTCTTGATCCATTTATCTGTTATTGGACACCTAGGTTGATTCCATATCTTGGCTATTGTGAATAGTGCTGCAATAAATATGGGGGTGCAGATGTTTCTCCAACATAATGACTTCCTTTCCTTTGGATAAGTGCCCAGTAGTGGGATTGCTGGATCATATGGTAGTTCCATTTGTAATTTTTTTGAGGAGCCTCCATACTGTTCTCCATAATAATATATTACAAACTCATAACTCTTAATTCAAAAGAAATCCCAATCTATAAAGTAGTTACCGTGAAGGCATAGATTCTGTGGTTGAAGCAAGGGTGGGAACCTGAAACCTCACCCATAACCCAATATAGTCTTCTTTTTGTTGTCCCTAAGGCACTTTTGTAGCTTCTCAGTATAAATTTTGATACTTCAGTTTAAAGGAAAGTTTCTTTAAGTTCTGTAAAATTCTGATAAATTGGCTGTGGACAAAAAGAGAGCTTCTGAGGTCAAGTACATTGAAGAAGTATATGATTGTTTTCATAAATATATATTAAGTGTGCACAACATCTCCAAAATTGTGCTAGCTGCTGGAGTACAATAAACAAGACAGGCACAGTTCCTGCCCTCGAGGACCGTATAATTTATAAATCAAAGAACATTCTACTGGGATGAAGAACGTAAATGAGATCCTGTACTCATGGACCATGCAGAGTATGAGCTAATGTATACTGAAAATAGGTGGGTAGACATTTTGCCCGAAGTTACTGAACACACCAGGGGTCTGGTGTTCCACAAAGCAGGCTTTGGGAAATGCTTGTCAAGACTGATTGCTGTTAGCATCATCAGGGAATGAACTCTACACCATTACAATGTTCAAAGCATTACAACATAAAAAATGTATATAATCCTAGATGACTCAATCTGTTTGATCTCTGATGATTCATAAAGCATTTTGAGAGCTCCTGTGTCTCAGATTATCCTCTGAACATGGCTTATCCTTGTAGCTGGAGCATGTGGACACATCCCTGAAAAGAACTCTATATCTAGTTGGTCAGCTGCAGGAGGATCCTGTTCTGCATTTATATAAGCTTGTGGCTCTGTCTCCAATAGTCACTCTTGGAGTCATTCATAAAAGAGTGAGCTTCTTGGAGTAAAAATGCCTGTAGAGAGATTTGAACCTTGAAAAATATGCCCCTTTCTCAGAACCAGGTAGAAAAATCCAATCAAGGGAAAGAGCCCCTCTCACTGATTTCCTCCTGAGAACAGAATTAACTGCTCCTTGCAGTGTGTTTCCAGAGCATGGTACATATAACTCTCTACGGCATTTATCACAGTGATTATTACTCATGACGGCCATCACGTTAGGTACTTGGCAAAGTATTTTTCATATATTATTGCTTTTCCTTTCAGCACACATAAGCATTAGATCTTAGCACTGTTCCCGTTTTAAAGATGAAAAGACCGAAGCTCAGAAAAGTGAAATGATTTACCCAAGACAACATGAGAGTTAGTGGAATTCCAGAATTGGAAGCCAAGACCTTCTGATTCCCAAGTCTACACTTTCTCCTCCATATTTCCCAATGAATGGCTTGGATCTGGCTTGGATCTTCAACTTCTTGAGTGACGTCTTTGAGTTTTATACAGTCTAACACAGTTCACGGTACCCACTGAGGGCTCAGCAAAGGCTAGTTGAATGAACTATGAGGGGTAACGTGGTATAAAGGAAAGAGTTTGGGGTTAGATATTGAGAAAACTGGATCCTTCTTCAGGTTCTGCAACTCATCCACTATGTGACCTTGAGAAAGTCCCTTCTACCTCTCCGGACCTTGATCTTTCCATCTGCAAAACAAGGGAATTGGGAGAGATAATTTCTAATATGATCCTGCCCTCTGAGTCCAAGTGACCTACAGTGGGAGCTGGTACCACGTAATTCAGAAAACATGGATTCCAAAAGGATAGAGATAGTTTTGTCTGTTTCTGACATCTTCAATGTTTAACAGAGTGCCAGGAATAGAATCGTGTTCAATTAGTACTCATTGAATGAGTGAGTGGATACTGACACCCATTCAAGGCTCTACTGAGAATAAACTATATATACCATCCAGACCCCAAATTCCAGAAAGAAGCAAAAATCACTTCCTTGTAAAGGAAGATGCACCCACTAATGAATGCAACACTGGCCCAGTCCTTTAAGAATGAGATTGGAGGGGGGAGGGGGATGGGATTAACAGTAGCAAATATCTGTCTGGGGCTGGGAAAACACCTCTTATCAACAGGGTGCCTGAATGAAACATAATTGTACACCTAACCCTTAACTGTACCCCACAAAACCATAATAAAAAATACTGATTAATTATTAAAAAAAAAAAGAATGAGATTGGAGTACAGCCACAGGGGCAGATGGAAGCTGGGGTTGGGAGGCCCCCCAGCACCACATACACCCTGAACCACTCATGGACTTCAAATTTCTGAGTCGGATCTTTCACCATCAGCATGTAACCTCTGGAAAATATAAAGAAGAATGGTCTAAATCTTGTTTTTTGGAGGCCCTGCCCTGTGAATCACCCTCCCTGAAACAGATAGAGAAGAGACAGAGGAAGCTAAGAGATAGGACAATATAAAAAAAAACTTCTATAATAAATAAATAAAGACATCATTGTCAGACGTCATCTTTTTAAGTTAGGAAAACATGCTTTCCTTGTTTGCTGACCCTCTGGCATTTTGGAGTTTGGGGAGTTGACTGGGCGCCTAGTGTCCATGAACACTTGCAAGTTCATCAACCTGACCTTCTTGGCTGTTAAATCTTAACACTAGTTCCTGGAAAGAGCTTTGACTTAAAAGAAAAAAGGCAATGTGTGTGTGTGTGTGTGTGTGTGTGTGTGTGTGTGTGTGTGTGTGATAAAGCGTTTCCCAAACATGCTCATCACTGAACTCATACTTTGGGACTATGTGTAAGGTTTCATCAGATAGGCTATAGATTCCCAAACAGATAGCCAGATACTTCTTTTTCCTGCAGATTCCACTGAATTCACCTGAAAACTTGTTGATTATTCATGTTCTAGCATACTTCCAGTCAAGCCACCCAGGACTTCATATCCACAGGAAAACTGACAAATCTAATCAACTCTGAAGATACAGTTCTGTAAAGTCTTATTCATTTGGATGCCATCAACTCCGAATTTTTTTGATAATTCAGACAGTCTGGTTGGAAGTTTCCTTTTGCACAGCTCTACAAAGGAGAGTTGATAATGTAAAGCAGACTGTCAGAGCTGAGAAGGAATTATCTTCAAGCCCTTCAAAATAGCATTCACTGACAAGCAATCAATGGTTAATTACAAATTATTTTTATCAAATAATTAAAATAAAGCCCAGGTAATCCACCCTACCTTGGGAAGAATATGGTATAGGGGCAAAAATATGGGCTTTCAATCTATCCGGGCAAAGGCTCAAATTCCAGCTATGCAACTCATGAGCTTAAGTTACTGTGCATAAAAGCTACTTTACTTCCCCAAGCCTTAATTCTGGCATATGGAAAAGTTTGTAAGATGGACATAAGAACTGAAACTCACAGAGGTAAAGAAATAGTTTCCTAAACGACACTCAGAAGGATTTTAAGTCCACAAGATGTTAACACTTATTGCACGAAGAAGGGAACCATGGTTGAATAAGTTTGGGATAGGCTAGGCTAAACACAACATTGAATATGTTTGTTTGCTCTTTTTGTTTGTTTATGTACAGGCCTTTTCAGAGCCTTTAATATTGTTCTTTATGTTGTGAATTTCTGAAAGGAGGATGTATTGCAATTTTTCCCAAATTTCCTTCACCAAGAAACCTTTTTTGTTAGAACATTTTTTGACCTCTTACAGAACTCCCACTGAGCACCCTTTGAAATAATCCCAGATCTTCTTGGGATGAAGGCCAATCTAGGGGCAGAGTTCATGATCAAGAAACCCTAATCCTGTTCATCATCAATGAAGCCATAGTCTTAACGAGTGCCCACAAACTATTGTGGAAAAAATAACTTCTGGGAATTTCTCAGGTGAACCTGGAAGCCAACGTATCTGACTTCTAGGAGCAACAGGGTCACTGATTCAGGTCCTGAAGTTTTCATAAGATTCAAGAGTTGGGTTGGAAGAGAGAAACATGTCAGGGCCAGGGAGGGATTCAATGTCTGGCACACGATGTGGTAGCTAAGTAAAGATGACTTTGTAATGTGTTAAAGTAATAAAAGAACACAAAGATGCAGAAAGAATTAGGGTGGTTATCAGTCTTACTCCTGGGGAACTATGGCAAATATGGCAGCCGTTATCCACAAATGGAGGAGCAGTTACAGGAAATTGGGGATAATACTAAAGGGTGGCTCCAAAAAATGTCAAGATTAGTCTCTTCACTAGAAAGATTGAGAATGGAAATTAGTGAGACAGGATCGGTCCCTGGCAAACCCAACTGGAAGGCAAAAGGCAAGGGAGTCAATTGATGCTGTCCTTGTAGGACGGATTTCCAGAGGCAGAAAGCAGGGTAGGGACCAGTGGACAGTGATCTGAGGGACAAACAGAAGATATTTGGAACTGAGACTAAGTTAGGAAGACTTGTCAGGGATGGTCACTACAAGAAAGTGACGCTGGAGGGGACACGAATGAAGGATGTCATTGAGCTTTGCAGAGACACGGGGAAAGAGTATTTCAGGGAAAGTGACCCTAGGTTCCTAGGAAGGATGTGCTGGACATGACTAAATAAAGGAAAAAGTCAGTTGTGAGAATGTGAAAGTCAAAGAAGCAGTGTCAGGAGATAAGATCTGGGGTAGCGGGAGGCCAAGAAATGTAAGACCTGGTGAATAAGAAATTTATTACGAAGAGAAATTCCTGATGCATAAAGTTGTAAACAGCTAAACTGAAGCCACTTAGCTAAATGCATGGAAGGAAGGTTGTTACAGGCAAGAGAAATGATGTAAACAATGGCACAGGGGCAGGAAGTCACCCTGCTGGCAAGAGAGCTGGAAGAAGTCCCATCTATTGATGATGTGCACCTTTTCTTCCAAATCCCCTCCCTCCCTTTCCTCCTTCTCTTCTTCCCACCCTCCCTCCCTCTCTGCTTTCTCCCCTTCCTTCCTTCCTTCATTCTTCCCTTCTTCTCTCCCTCCTCCTTCCCCTCCTTTGTTCCTAGTAGCTTTATTGAGAAATAATTTACATATCATAAAATTTACCCATTGGAAATATACAACTAAATGGATTTTGGTACATTTACAGAGTTGTGCAACCATCTCCAAAATTTAATTTTAGAACTCTCCCATCACCCCAGAAAGAAACCATGCATCCATGTGCAATTACTTCCCATTCCCACTTCCAGCCCCAGGCAACCACTAATCTACTCTGTGTCTCTACGCATTTGCCTTTACTAGATATTTATGTAAGTGGAATCATACAATATGGGTCTTTTCCACCTGGATTCTTTTAGCTAACACTGATTTTGAGTTTCATCTATGTTGTAGCACGTATCAAGTTTTCACTCCTTTTTATTACTCAGTAGTATTTCATTGCACTGATATACCACACTTTATTTACCTGCTTACCAATTGACGAACATTTGAGTTATTTTTCACTTATTAACCACTACAATGATTGATGTATAAATTTTTTATGAAAATATGTTTTCATTTTTCTTGAGTAAATACCTAGGAGTGGAACTGCTGAGTCATATGATCTTGGTTTAACATTTTGAGACGCTATCATACTGTTTTCTAAAGCCTCTTAAGAAAAATGTACATCATCCTTTTTACTCCCTTTCTTAAATAATCTGCAAAACGTGTGAGTCTTCATCTCTGTCCACAGATGACTGGTCCAAACAGGAGCACATATCCCAAACTGAGCCAATCAGATTTTCCTTCCTGAGATCATATTGTTAGAACACATAGGTGGATGTGTGTTGGCCTATGTAGTAGTTTGAATGGGAGTGGCCATGTGACCCTATGTGCAAGTGACAGAAAAATAAACCATGGAGAGAAGGGAGAACGTGAGAAACAGAGGTGAGAAGCCACACAAACCAAGAGAGATGGACAAGGTAGTCTACAGTCCTGAGTTCTGAGTTCCAGGCTTTAGGCCTTTGTGACTTCTATCATGCACCTTTACCCCTGCTGTCTTCAACATACCCCCGTGTCCTCTAATGTACTCCATTTTTTTGTGTGGGATTCATGGAAAATTTTTGCTTCCAACAAATAACTCAACACATTTTGGCTAGAACAATGGCTAGGTAAGAGAATGGAACAACCTTATCTATTAAACTAAAGGAGTGTAAACAAGTCCTGGTCTTTAAGTGGCACCCAGTAGGGTCATAAAAAGTTTTAGCAAACTGTCACAGAAGGCATGGAGAAGAATATAAAATAAAAGATAAACTTTTTTTTTGAGTTGGAGTCTCACTCTTGTCGTCTAGGCTGGAGTGCGGTGGCACACTCACGGCCACCGCAGCCTCTACCTGCTAGACTTAGGCAAGCCTTCTTCCTCAGCCTTCCAAGTAACTGGAACTACATATGCATGCCACCATATCTGGCTAGTTTTTGCAATTTACTGTAGAGACAAGATCTCACCAAGTTGCCCAGGCTGGTCTCTAACTAGCAGACTCAGGCAATCCTCTCGCCTCAGCCTCCCAAAGTGCTGGGATTACAGGCTGAGCCACCACACCCGGCCGATAAACATTTTTTTAAAAATACAATAGTTTAAAAAAAATATTATCCCAGTAGATCCTTTTACAATTGAATGAATCAATAAATAAATAATATGGTGAAAAACTGCCAAGGTTATGGTGTTAGAACTCCTTAGGTGCTGAAAGAGCTTGAAATAAAAGATACCCCTTAAGTATCGAGCATTGTAATTATATGCTCCTTTAAAGAACCACAGGCAAATCTCCTGGTGACTAATCTTGACTGTCTGTCAAGAACCTGAAATGGAGAAGTCACAGAAGTGTTGAGCTGAATGGCCTAACTCTGGAAACTGGCATGTAGCTTCCTCTCCCTGGTCCCCCCAGGAACTTGTCTATGTGGTAACAAAGACTCCATCACATTTTTCCCTTGGTTCACCCAAACCTCACCTGAGAAGAACAGGAAGACAACAAAAGAAAAAACAATCTCCATGAAGGAAATACATGAAAGATGATGGGGAAGGAAAGCCAGCAGAGCCATTTCTGAATTAAAGGGTCTGTGTGTCCTTTGTTGTTTGTGGGCTCTCCCAATAGAAGGTAAACCCCGGGAGGGTAGGAACTGTGTCTGGCTTGACCACCATTGAATCCAACTCTTCTAGAACATACTGGCTGTTTACTAGGGATTCAATTACTGTCTGTTGAGTGGATGAATGAAGCAAAATAAGAGTATTCCTTCCCTCCTTAGTTCTAGGTTGCTGTCAACTTGAGATCTTGCCTGGGGGAACAATATAAGAAATATACTCCAGGTCATAAACCATGGAATCTCTGACAAAATGTGAACTATCGGGGGAGCCTCTCACATGATTTGGAAGATTTCAGCAACTGTGGTAAAGCCCAGAAAGGGAAAATATTTAAGTTATGCTGATAGATTCATTTGTTCATCCAACTGCCATTAAGTAAGAACCTGGTATGTGTGAGGTTGATGCTAAAACTAGGGATAATTAAGTGCTACCTCTTCTTCAGTAGAAAGAACAGACTTGTAAAATGGTCTTTCTTTAGCGACTTGCTACACTGCAGCTCTGTGCTGTCCAGTAGAAATCTAAGGAAGGTCACGTTTGTAATTTTAAATAGTCTAGCAATCACATTTTTAAAAGTGAGAAGCAATAAAGGAAGTTAGTTTTAATCACATCTTTAAGTCATTACATTTAAAATATTCTTGCATCATGCAATCAACATAAGAACCATCAATGAGAGATTTTACACTCTTTTTTCATCCCAAGGCTTTACATCTGATGTATATTTTATGTCAATAACACATTTTATTTGCATGCTAAATTTCCATTAAAAAGTTCTAATCGATGTTCATAACACGTAAAATCTACAGGCAAAAAGACGAGACTCAATAGCAAAGTTGTTCCGAACACACCTGAAAAACCTTCTAATAGCTGAACCATGTCCATTTTAAAATCTGAATTTGCATTCATCAGCATTACATAAAATGAAAACTTCAGTTCCTTAGTTACACCAGTCACACTTCAAGTGTTCAACAGCCACAAGGCCTAGGGGCTACCATGTGAACAGCCCTGATAAAGAACATTTTTATCACTGCAGAAAGTTCTGTTGGACAGTGCTTCTCTGAGTTATGTAAGAGGAATACAAGCATCGCACACAAGCATGTGTATGGCTTCTGCTGTATACCCTAGTACAATGATTGACACATGAGAAAAGTCAGCAGATGATTGTTGAAAGAATGAATGAATGAATAAAGGGTGTCACATCATAGCGGCTGGAGGGTTATAGAAGACTTCAGAGAAAATGAGACGTCCATGATAGGTTTTGATGAGTGAGTAGAAGCCTTCCAGGCAAGGGAAAGACAGAGGAAGAGGCTGTTACACAGATGCTGAATTAGAAAAGAGTCTAATATGTTGGTTTTTCTCATTCCATTGTTTTGCAAAATCAAGACGAAATCAGACATTTTCCGTGCTGGTCACTCAACCTTTTAAAAACTTGGTTTCCTCACCTGTAAACTGGGAATACTGATTTCGAAGGGTTGTTTAGAAGACTAATAAAATAAGGGATGCAGCGCGTTTACCACAGTGCCTAGTCTATAATACACAGCCAATAAATGTTAAACGTCAGCCATTATTTGGTCCAATGTTTAGTAAGAGTGAATTGTGGTGGGAGAGCGAGGTGCTAGAGGCCCACTCCCACAACTCTTCTCTTTCTTAGCATTACAACCATTACTTTTAACAGTGCTATTATGTCCTAGCTAAAACTCTTAGTCTCTCAGTCCCTTTATAGCCAAGAGAAGCCATTAGACTAAGTTTCCATCAATAAAGTTTGCATGAAAGTGTTGTATGTTATTTCTAGGACGTTTGCATAGAGGGAAGGGGTCTTCCGTCTGCCTTTCTCCTTCCTGATGCTCTGAATGCAGGTGATGTGATAAGACTAGCAGAGCAGGAAATTATACAGCGCCTGGGTTCCTGGTGAGTGAAAAACTTCAAGTGGGAACAGCAGTAGGTAGTATTTCTAGTCCTCTTTTACAGAACCAGTTTGTCAAGGACCATCTCTTGGGACTAGCACATTGTGAAACAGACTTGAGAAATATATTTTAGGTGATCTGGAGGGAATGGTAAGTTGGTTAATGGCTGAGATTCAGCAAAGTCTGTCTATTACCAGTGAGTGAGGTTTCTGACCTTCTGGGATGTTGGAAGGATGGTGGGATTTCAGCAGAGCCAATGGCAGCCTTTCAGCCACATGGCTGGGCCTGGACATCAATTTGTAAGGTCAAGGGGATTGTAGGTGGTTTTTTGGCCAACAGCAGTGACTGCTTCACCATATGGTGTGGGTCTGTAATTTTTTTTTGCCATGCCTGCAGCTGCGTGTTTATTGTGGTTCTCCTGCTGATTGTCAATTGACATTAGACACTAAAGAATGTTCCCGTGTCTCTCAAATCTATCGTGGTTTCTCATAAACTCTTGTTTGTTGTGGCTGAATACGGGATGATGGGATTTTTTTCAGCCTGTATTTTTGGAGCAGCTGTTTGATGTTTGCAAGAGTGCATTTCTCCGTGTGCTTTAAACCACCGTAGATGGGAGTAAAGTCAATAAGTGACTCCTTACTGTACTTCAGAGAAACCCTATCGTGGCTTTGGGCAATCTTTGTCTTATGCACTCTACCAAAACTTAGTACATCAAGCCAAGTAAGTTTAAATTATCCAGAGAGAAAAGTATCTTTTAATCCCCAGCTAAGTTGAGATATCCTTCATAAAAGAATTGAAATAAGCATTATTCCAGAGTCTCACATGAATTTTTATTCTTATAGCCCACCACAGAACTTAAGTGATTCTATGCCACCGGTATTATTTTGTTATCATGAAGCATAGACCAGACATTGGGTCCCTTGACCTGCTGGCCAGGTATGGCATTCGGGTGAAATAAAATCGATCCATCAGTCCCCTGTACTTGCTGGGACAGGTGAGCATTGAAGTCATAAAGCGTCATACAAATACGAGGTTATTAATAAATTAGTATTGTCAATTATAGTTATTGCAGTGATTGTTTTTCCCTTTTTTTGGCTTGTAGTGTTTCTTTTTTTAACCTTTACTTTATTATAAAGATGTGGTGTACAAGTCAGCATTAGTACATAAGTAATGTACGTGCAGGTGAAGTTTCGGCCCCCAGCTGGTCTTCAGTTCTCCTGGTGTAGGTCAGGTACCCTTTGTGTTGTTACATGCCCTCTCCCCCGCCCCCTTCTCCTAGCAGTGTCCCATGACTGCTGATCCCTCCCTTGTGCTATTGTGATTAATGTTCAGGTCCCACTTAAGAGTGAGAATATGTGGTATTCAGTTGTTCCTGTGATAGATCGCTATTTCCATCCAATTTGCTGAGAAGTCCATGATTTTGTCCTTCTTTATGGCTATACAATATTCCATTGTGTATATGTATCATATCATATTTTCTTTATCCAGTCTACTTCCAGTGGCAGTAGTGCTGGTTCCAGGCTTTTGCTACTGTGAACTGTGCATCATTAACAAGCATGTGCAGTGTCTTTTTTGAAGAATGATTTGTGTCCCTCTGGGTATTTTGCCAGGAGGAAGATTGCTGGATCATATGGAAGGTCAACTTCTAATTCCCTTAGATAAAGTTATTATGGTGATTTTCTAATAACCCTGACAATTATATCTTTCCAATGCTATGAATAGTTATATTTCACTGGCAATTTCCTATAAACATGATGCTAAGCACTTTAAGTAAATAATTTCATACCTCACAACAATCCTAGGAGGCAAGAATTGTTACTGATGGTATTTCACAGAAGAGGAAACTGATGGTATTTCACAGAAATAGCATCAGAGGAAACTGATGGTATTTCACAGAAGAGGATCAGAAAAATTAAGCAGTTGCTCAAGGACACAGAACTGAGACTGGTGTGAAACCTAAGTCTGCTAGACTTTCAGAGCCATGAACTTGACAACACAATTTTTATCTAACTACTGCTTCATAGTTACTATACATCCAAGTAAAGAGTCTGTTACTTCATTAAAGACCATAGTGCTTGATATTATTTTATAAGCAAGGTATTTGGGACCATATTCTTTTCCGCAATGCCTTAAAGCAATATGTCCTTGGACTTTCCCTTTCTTACTCTTAAAATGGGGTGCTGACTTTGTCAGTTTGTGATGATTAATGAGGCAATGAGTGAGAAGGATACAGAGAGGTGGGGGTAGGAGTCTAAGTCTCAGCTGGTGGGCTTTGAAATGATGGGCTATTTTCTCTCATCTGAGCTAGTTCTTTCCATGTACATTTGGTTTGAATTCAAAAATGGAAAAAAACGCATTTTCAAAATAGAACCCAAGGCTGTTCAACTCAACACTTTCCACAGATTGCAGGCCTCCACAAATGAGGTGGTACCCAGTTAGTCATGATGAACCCTGTTAACCATGCATATGTCTCAAAAAACACAACTGCCACATTTTGTGATCTAAGATGTTCTCAGTTCCCACCCACAGACACACACATGTAGGGATTCCAAAGAGGGACTTCCAGCTTGGCTGAAACTTTGCATGTGGGGCTACTCGTGTGGACAGAAATGAGGCTGATCAGTCCATCCTGGTTCTCAAGGAAGCATCTTGGCTTTCCAAGTCTTGGGCAATATTAGCCAAGAATTGTTTATCTGTTTTGATTTTTGCACTCTTTCCAAGTTGAGGACATCTGTGAAGTGTTTTCTTGATTGCAAATGTGGACCCTGTTTAGTTTGCTTGTGTGTGTGTGTTGTTTTTGTTTTGTTTTGCTTTGCTCCATCTAGAAGGATCACCAGATAGAATAAAGGTCATCTAGAAGGAAGAAGGTTGCTGGACAGAAAATAAAATAAGAAAGGAAAAAAAAACAGGAGTGCTGTTACATCTATAATGCGGTGCTCTACATACCGCCAAAGGCCATGTGTGTACTATGAAGTGATAGCAGCTGGTGCAACATCAGGGGACAAAAACAGACTAAGTCATACTGAACTGTGCTAAAGTCCTGCTCTGCCTTTGCTAGCTGTGTGACTTTGAGTTAGTTACTTAACCTTTCTGAACCAGTGGGTTTTTCTGCAAACTGAGAAGAGAGTGGTAAGTAATAATTGTAGGTTATGTCTGTTGGATGTTTATTATGTGCTTTTAGCTCACTTAATTCTCACAACAAATCTTTGAGCTCTGTAGTATTATCCCATTTTATAGAAAATCAAGGTTCAGAGATAAAATAACGTGTCCAAAGTTACAGAGCAAATGGCAGAACCAGAAAAGGGTTTCTATGCTCTGCGACTTTGGAGAATAAGCACTTGATCATGGAGGTAACACATAGGGTTGACCAAACCCTGTAACTCATATCTGCAAGGAGGCTGAGGTAGGTGGATCACTTGAGCCCAGGAGTTTGAGACCAGCCTGGGCAACGTAGCCAGACCCCATCTCTACACAAATTTAAAAATTAGCTGGGTGTAGTGGCAGGCATTTGTAGTTCCAGCTGCTTGGGAGGCTAAGGCGGAAGGATCCCCTGAAGCCAGGAGATTAAGACTGTAGTGTGCTATGATCACGCCACTGCACTCCAACCTAGAGGACAGAGCACATCCTTGTATCTAAAAAATAAATAAAATAAAATAAAATAAAAGCATATATGGTTGCTATGAGCATTCACTGAGAAGATTCAAGTACAATGCAGTCTCCTGTACAAAAGCAAAAGCAACAAAAGCAAAAATAAGTATGTCTACACCAAACTAAGAGGCTTCTGTACAACATAAGAAGCAATCCACAAAGTGAAAAGGCAACCTACAGAATTGGAGAAAATATTTGTAAGCCATATATAAGATAAAGGTTAATATCCAAAAATATTAATATATAAGAAACTTTTACACTGAATTGCAAAAAGGAAGGAAAGAAGGAAGGAAGGAAGGAAAGGAAGAAAGAAAGAAGGAAGGAAGGAAAGAAAGAAGAAGGAAGGAAGGAAGAAATCAAATCAACTGATTTAAAAGCGAGCAAAGGATCTGAACAGACATTTTTCAATTTCATTTTTTATGCCAGTAGGTATAAAAAAATGTGCTCAGTATTACTAATCATCAGAGAAACGTACATCAAAACCACAATAAGACAGTACCTCACACCTGTTACAAGCTATTACCAAACACCAAACACACATGTACACACAAACACACACACAAGATAACAAGCGTTGGTGAAAATATGAAGGAAAGAAAACCCTCTTACACTGTTAGTGGGAATGCAAATTAGTGGGGCCACTATGGAAGTTAGTGTAAAAATTGCTCAAAAATGTAAAAACCACCATGTGATCCCGTAAACTCACTTCTGGGGATGAATCCAGAGGAAATGAAATCGGTACTTTGAAGAGCTATCTGCACTTTCATGTTCACTGCAGCATTAGTCTCAATAGCCAAGATATGGAATCAACCTCGTGTCTGTAGATAGATGAATGAATTAAAAAAATGTGGTATACCCATACAGTGGAATATTATTTAGCCTTGCAAAAAAAGACAATCCTGCATTTGCAATAACATGAATGAACCTGTTGGATGTGAAGTAAAATAAACCAGACACAGAAGAACAAATGTTACATCATCCCACTTACATGAATGATGGTTGTTCAAGCTGGGAAAGGCAGAAATTGCAAGGTGATTATTATTAAAGGTTATAAAGTTTCAGGTATGCAAGACGGGTAAGTCTTAAAGATCTGCTATTTTGCACAGTGCCTATGTTAAAAATACTGTATTGCATATCTTAAAATTTGGTAAGAACAAATGCTTATTTTAAGTGTTCTTAGGAAAATAATAATAATAAAGAGGGTGGAAAATGTTACATATACACGATGGAATATTATGCAGCCATAAAGAAGGACAAACATAGACCTCACAGCAACTTGGATGGACTAGAGTCTATCATACTCAGTGATCTACCACAGAAACAAAGAACTGAGTACCACATGTTCTCACTCATAAGTGGACCCTAAACATTTACCATAATACTATAAGAAAGGGATTGACAGTAGCGGGATACCTCCAGGTAGGAGAGTAGGGGAGAACCTCACATCAAAAGGGGTAACTGACTCCTAACATCAAAAGGGGAATATACCCGGAAGAACTCAAATAACTCTATGAAAAAGATACCTGCACACGGATGTTTATCGCAGCATTGTTCACAAGAGCAAGAACATGGAGCCAACCATGCTTTCCATCAAAAGAGGACTGGATAAAAAAAAACTGTGGTACCTATACACAATGGAATATTACGCAGCCATAAAGAAGAACAAAATCATGAACTTCACAGCAATCTGGGTGGAGCTAGAGTTTATAATACTGAATGATCTCTCACTGAAACAAAGAGCTGAGTATAACATGTTCTCACTCATAAGTGAACCTTGAACAACTACCAGAATACTATAAGAAAAGGACTGACAGTAGCAGGAAACTTCAGGGGTCGGGGAAGAAGGTGAGATTGACAGTAGTCAATATCTGCCCTGGGGTAGGGAGGACACACCTCATCAACAAGGGTACTTGCACAAAGAATATTTGTATACTTCACCCTGAATTGTATCCCACAATTTTAAAATAAAAATTAAAAGAGGAAAAAAAAGGGTACCTGATCCCAAGTCAGGCAAAGTGGGGAACAAAGGGAGGTCCAAACTTTACCTGTATGATATGTCCACTTGTATACTTAATCCTGATTTGCATCCCACATCTTTAAAATAAAATATAAAAAAGAAAGTTAAAAAATAAAATAAAATAATAAAGAGGGTGAGAGGAAACTTCGACAGATGATGAATATGGTTATTGATAGATGGTGGTGATAGTTTCACATACTTGCCTCCGAATTCATCAAGATGTGTACATTAGATGTGTACAGCCTTTTCTATGCCAATTACTCCTCTGTAAAGTTAGTAAAAAAATATATATGTGTGTGTTTTTAAGCCCTAAAAGAAAAGAAAAAGAAAAAAATGAACGCCACTTTCCGGGCATGGCATACTCCATTAAAAAAAAAAAATGTAGAGCTATATAGATAGAGTCATTGAAAAAACACACACACAAAGAAACTTCCACTCTCAGAAATAAGGGGAAAAAAGGAAGGTGAGCAGAAAGGAATTTGCAGATAATGAGAGCTTAGTACTACAATGAAACCGTTGATATCCAGCATTGAAGGGTCCAGGGGAAAGAGATTTGATGGAATGTGATCAATGTGGGAAAAGACAAATAAAGCCTCTATTCTCCCTGAGACCCTGACCACTGAGGTATCAGGTGCGACATGGGAACATCAGCGTCCAGCAGGCCAATAGGTCAGGACTGTCAGGAAATACCTGTGAGTCAAACAGGTACATGGAGAACCTTTCATGTTAAAGCCTGTGACAATGAACAATTATAGAGCATCAATTAGACACTTGGAGTTGAGCTTTGGAATTGATCCCTTCTTATTCCAGATTCTTGGAAAGTATTTTCACTTGCAGCTATGTGGGTACAACACCACTGATTGAACCACTGCTAATGCAGAGTCATGATTAATGTACTTTGGGAAATAAGAGCATGGCCGCCACTACTATGGAACTTAGAATACAAGTGTAGACAATTTAGAATCTATTTGGTAGAATTAAAAATGAGAGTGAAATGATGGTAAATTTTAAAGTATGCGAATGGCAAATATGATCTACACAGGAATACCATGAAAAAATAAAAGGCCCTTAATCCAAGTTTGTACTATTTGAAACCTTTAGTTAACTGGAATTTCTTTCTTCTATTTCAATTTTAGGAAAAAGTGAAGAATTAAAGATTAAAAAATAAATGAAGCCAAACTCAGAAATTTAGTCCAAAAGGTAGCTTAGGACATGTTCAATTTTCTTTCCAGGACATTTCAACTTCATTTCTGTATTTCTTTCATCTACGTTTGCTAGACTGAATTTCATGAGGTCAGGGGCCTTGTTCCTTTGTTTGCTATTGAATCCTCAGTGTCTAGCAGAGTACATGGCACTTAGGAAGAGTACAATAAATATTGGTTGAATAAATGCTGACCCCCAAGTGCTCCCCTAGATACTTAATCATCAAAGGAAGATTTCAATTTTGACTATTATTGACCAAGAAAGAAAATGCAACTATTTTAGAAAGATTTTCAAAAATGAGGTGTGGTAGATTAAAGATAGTCATAAATTCTTTGCTACTTCTCCCATTGAGAAACACAACTCAATTTCTTTCCAGAATATGAACTGATTTTAGTGACTCATTTGACCAATAGAATAGAGCAGAAGGGGCATTCTCAAACTTCTGAGACTAGGTCATAAGAGGACTTTTAAGTTCTGCCTGGGCCTTTAGAAAGAATGTTCTTTCTATAAGCCTCCAGCTTCCATGAAAGAAATTCAAGTACACTGGGATCGCTATGATGAGGAGAAACTACCTGTAAGTAGCCCAGTTAAGTCTTAGCTGAGGCAGCTTCTAGCCAGGACCTACAAAACCCTAGAGAGCACCAGGAGTCAGAAAAGTGCCTCTGCAAAAGGCCGGCTGGTAAATACTTGAACTTTTGAAGACATTACAGTCTCTGACACAACTCATTGACTCTGTTGTTCTAGCATGAAAGCAGCCACAGATGACATATTAATAAATGAGGGTGGCTGCTTCTGTAAAATTTTATTTACAAAAACAAACGTCAGATCAAATTTTACCTAAAGACTATAGATTGCTGAACTGTGCTCTAGACCAGGCCCAGTGGCCTCTGCTAATGCTTCGTGGAACAGAAGAATCATCTAGCTGAGCCCTGCCCAAATTTCTAACCCACAACATCATGAGTTACAATAAAAGCAGATGCTGTCTTAAGCCACTAAGTTTGGGGCAGAGTGTTATGCAGCAATAGATAACTGGGACAAAAGAGTTGGAATGCCACCCTCAAAAAAAGCTGAATGGGAGGCTGGGGTAATTCTCAGTCTATTCCCCGTAAGTTCTACAGTTGCTTTGCCAGGACTGGATTGCAATATGAGGCTATCCAGAAATAAAGAGATTTGAGCTAAGAACTAAAGGAAGTATTGGAGAGAACACCAACAAAAGGCACAGAAGGCATAGAGGGTTGTGCAATGGTAACGGGACACCCTTATGGTCCCACTCCACGGTCACTGTTCATGTTGTAGTCCATGTGAATAGCGCCACCTGAAGATGGTCATCATGATAGCCCCAGTTAAGAAAGAACAAGAATTAGCCTATTAAATAGGCTTTGGAGTCACAGGGACCTGGTTTCACATCCCAGCTCTATGCTTATCAAATGTGTGATCCTAAGCGAGCTATTTAGCTTCTCTGAAGCTCATATTCCTTACTTTAAAATAATACTTAGCTCATCAGGTGTTTGTGAGAATTAAATGAGGCAACATAAGTGAAATAGCTGACACATAATACACCTTCAGTAATAAAACTTTAATATATGTATATCTGCGGGGTACTAAAAAAAAATTCCCACACTTGCATACACACAAGTGTTTTTAAACCAACAGAAATCTTACAGAGGCGCAATGGACTGGAGTATGGTGGAAAACGTGGGTTTTCCAGTGCATTCATTCTTAATAGTCATCGAGTATACGTGGATACCCAGCTCAAAAACTGTGAGACAATTTAACACATTATCTGATGTCAATGTGCTTAAAAATCACCTTGGGGTAGTTGTTGAAATGCATATATCCCCCATCCCCAAGAGATTCTGATTCAGCAGATCTGGGCTGGGATCCAGGGATTTGAGTTGCTAACAAACATCCCCAGGGTTTGCTGAACCAGAAAGCCATCTGACCACACTTTGAGAAAGTTATTTCCGTGAGCCTCATAAAATGAAGGACGAGCTCACAGAGGAAAAGTGGCTTGCCCAAAATCACCCAGCTGGACAACGCAGAAGTGGTTCCCTTACTCCATGTCCCATCCTCTTGGCCTATCCAACATCTGTCTACAAACCAGTAGACAGACATTGCTGTTCTTCACTGCATCTCCAGGCCCTCAGCAAAAAGCCTAGCATTGAGCAGCTGCTCTGTGACAGCTGGTTGAATAGAATTGAATGAAAATGAATCAAATACAAAAGTTGAAAAGGAGATCGAGGGTCTTCCAATCCAATCATCCTATTGTACAGACAGACAAACCGAGATTCAGATGGTTGAAGGCAGTTGCCCTCATTCCCATAGAGAACAAAGCCCTGGGTTCTCAGCCCAGCACACTTTGCTCCCCCCCATTTCAGACTTTGCACCAAAACGATGTGCTAAATAAACCTGGCATGTGTGCTGATCAGTGGTAAACTGAAGCCAAGAGTGATCAAATCCCACCTAGTTCCCATGACACCATAAATCTTGGCATTATGTTAAACATGGTGGGTAGCAGAATTACCAAAATCATCGTGAAATCAGTCCTTTTTTGGTCTAGCAAAATTTCTCTCAACCTGTCATTCTATTATTCCATGTTACAGCCCTGGGGTCAGTCTAAACAATCCCTTTCTATGATTAGAAAAAAATATTCCGTTGCTAATTTCCCCAGCTCCCTTTAGTGAAGGGAGCAGCTGCCAGGTGGGATAGCGGAATGCCGGACGTGCGAGATGGCAGGGCCAACAGCACAATGAGCTATTACGAGTTCCGTTTATTTTATTTGGACAACACTTCTTAGAAAAGGGGAATTGAAAGCTGAAGTCTGCACCCCCTGAACGTTTCTGGACAATGCATGGCCTATCTCTTGGCACACAAAGGGTTGTCTTGTGGTCCGTTTGGGCTTATAATCATAGCTCCCACACTTACTAGCTAGAGAACCTGGCTTAGCCTGTGTGTACCCCGATTTCCTCAAATGTAAAATGGGGGTTAAAAATAATAGCATCGACCTCTTGGGATGGGGAGGTTGAAAGGAATAATCCATGTAAAGTTTCTGGCCCAGAGTAAGTGTCCAATAAATGTTTACGGGTGGTACCATTTGCAGCTAACAGCCTGGAAACGGGGTTTTTCATTTAGTTCTTCTTCGGGTTATAGACTGGAGGGCTATCAATTCTCCAGCATAGTTTTCCTGTAGCTGGGTTGAAGAAAGCTGACTCGTGTTATGTTTTGCTAAGGGCCCATAAAACAATCACAGTGTAAGAACCGAAGGCAAAGTTCTCTCTTTGAGCCCAAAACACTGGACTTCCTTGTTTTTATTCCCCTCCGAGAGACACCCGTAATGTTTTCTGTGTAAAGGTGGCTGAAGCTGGGAAAGCAGGGAGGAGTCTGATCTGGAGTAAGTGAGACAGAGAGCCAAGAAGTCAACAAGAGAACTGTCTCTTTTTCAACAGAGAACAGAAAAAAACCCAGATCTGTCCCCAAACTACTCTCAGAGAATGCCAAGGCTGGAGGGGGTCATGAGCTGTTCTAGCTTTCTTAGGAATCCCCTGCAGAAGCCTCTGAAAAGAACAGATTTATAGGCCTTGGGATGTAGATTCTGATTTACTGAGGCTGGGATCTGAGAATCTGTCTTACAAGACCCTCTGCTCAGGTGACTCTGACATAGACGCTCTAAGGATGGCTGTTTGGAACCGTGGATCCGCCAATAATCTATCATTTGCGATAGATGGGGAAACCGAGGCTCAGGGAACGAAATGACTTGTCTAAGGTCAGCTAGTAAGCATAGATGGAACTCTAATCCAGGCTTTGGATTCCTCTACAATGCACTCCTCTGAAGTACTTCTAGAGGAAGGCAGAGGATTTTTTCAGGTTGGCTTTGGCTAAGCTTAGAGCAAGCATGGGGGATCCCAGACCCTTTTCTTCAATCTCTAGGTCTCAGAGAACCATGTGGGCCTCATTTTTCCCAGGGGCACCCACTCCCACGTCCTATCTCACCCCTTGCTTAAGCATAGCTCAAGAAACAGGTAGCTAAAACCAAACTGAGGAATAGAAGAAGCCATTAAAATTATTAGCAGACCATTAGCACTGACTCCACGGAGAAAAAAAAATTTTTTTTGGAAGACTGGAATGGTTTTAACATCTCTGATTGCAAGTGCTGATTTGGGTATACAACCTGGTGTTTAACTCTTCATCTGCTGGGGCAGCGGCTCAGTTAAATGGCTGTTAGCCCCTCAATCGCCGAGCACCACTCAATGCTATCAAGACCTTCAATCTCAAAAAGTCACAAGACAGGGCCTTTTTCCCTTCTTTTTGCATGTGGTTACCCAGGACTTGGGAGCAAACGGGGTTAATGTTTCAAAGATTTGAAGATATTTGGATAAGTACACCTGATAGTCTAGATTCTGGGGGCTCAGGAGACAGGGAGTTTATGTGTACATATTTGATGGGCAGACTTTGTTATGGCCCTCATAATGGAGGTTCCACTCGTGGCAGGAAATAAGAAGTATACAGAAACTCTGAGATGGCGAGAGTATCTGGTAACAGGCCACTCTCCGAACGCACGAGACTGGTGCTTCAGTAGATTTGCCTAGGAGAGAGCACAGAGTGAGAACATGACCTTTCTCTCGTCTTTTGTTGACCTTTCCTAACACCTTGGTAATGAACTGACACTACAACTCAACTCTTACATACAACACTAGTCTGACAAACCCAACAGAGAACATCAGTTGTCCAATAGTTTCGTTGCAAATGCAGGAGTCTCCACTCATTGGCTCTGATTGTGGCAGCATAGGTCACGTGCTTGACTTTGCACCAATCACCACAGCCAGAAGGAAGCAGAACTCTTATTGGCCAGGCTGAGTCATGTGCCTCATTATTGATCCTGTGCCTGACTGAGAATAGGCTAGAGAACATTCTGGAGGGAAAATCAAGGTACTTTTGGGCACGAGAATGAATTATGAAGAAACAAAAATAAGAATTAAACCCTCTTCAGGAAATGTTCATATAAGTGGGACACTCTCACCTAAACATAGGGGTGATACTTGAATCTAAGGAGCAGTGGTAGAAACAGTGTTTGGAGATTAGGACAGCATCAGATAGATTCCAAACCCAAGTCCTCAAACCCATTCAAAGCCAGACTCAAGACTCAAGATGAGTCACAGTAGGCGTCTGAATATTTAGTCCTGTGACATGTGACCACTTCTGCACCCAGAGTACTCACATGCAAAGAAGATTAACTTTCTGTAATTTTTGGAGTTCTCCAGAGAAACGGAAATAACAGGATGATATGTGTGGTTGTGTGTGTGTGTGTGTAAATATTCCCTTGCCCTGTAGAACATTCTTCATCTGTTTTGATCCCTTCCCTGTCTCATATCCCCATCCTTCCCAGTGCTTCCTGGATCCAAATAAACCATTTCAACCCAAATGCTGCCTCAGGGTTACCACTTTAAATCCAGTTATCCAGAAACACAACGAAAGCCTTCATCTTCCACCATATAGAATCCATCATAGCTCTCAGAAGAGTCTATATTCTTCAACAGGGAGTATGAGGTCCTCCAAGCTCAGGCCCCTGAAGACTGCTTTGGCTTCATCTCCTGCTCATGCCCCTATATCATTCCATAGACTTCTTGGAGTCACCTAAAAACACTATAGGGTGTTCTGCTACTAAGCCCTTGAACACACTGTACCGTCTTCCAAGAACTTCCTTCCTGATCCCCATTTCCCTCATGTCAACTCCAGTTTGATCTAGTTAGCAGTTATTGTTGAGGACAAACTCAAGAGTTATCTTAAGTTTCTGAACACTGGGCTCCATCCCCAGCCCAGCAAATAGAGTCAAATATCTGCTCCTTAGTACCTCCATTTAATCCTGCACACATCTGCCACACTTCAGCATGCTAAATGTTTGCATGTGCATCTTCCCCATTAGACAAGAAGACTTCTGAGAGTAATGACAACACCTTATTTTATCCTCAAATTGTAGTACAGTGACTAGCATGTTACTAGAATGAATAAATAAGTGAGTACTCTGAAGAGCCCAAGATATACTGACACCCACTCCCATCCCTCTGCCCACAACCTGCTTCCTCCCAAAGGAAAATAGAAATATTTCAAAAGAGTTCTGAAGCTATAGAATATTGATGTATTAAATGTATCGGCAAGCCTCGGCCCACTGACTGGGAAATTCATGCAGAATGACAATGAAACATGCTTTATAAACTGCTAAGTGCCAAGGATATACTCAGCAGTATTTTCAGCACACATAGCATCGATAATTAAGGTAAATAAGAAAAATAGGAACCCAATTGTCTTATCGAAGGTTTTCTGGGAAGTAAATAGGAAAGGAAGGATTAAAATGAGGTTTCTGATTTTGTCTTCCTAATTTTCATGCATAAATGTCTAAACATAAATGTCTAAAACATGGTCACAGATGTGGAAATAATAGAAGGTTCAAGCCTTCCTAAAGTTAGAAAATAGAAGAGCCAGGATACAGTGAGCAGTAAGAGAAGTTCCCACTCTCGCACCTTGACCCAGGCCCTTTGCAGCCATTATCAGTAAGCCTTGTGACTAAGATGTTTGAGGAACATTTTAGCCACAATTTACAGAAAGAAAACAGAAACTCATAGGGGTTAAGTCACTCATTTGGGAAGAGGTTGAGCTCAGATCGAAATCCAGATATGACTCATTCCAGAACCTTCCACCTCTTACATCCCATGCTCTCAGAAAGTAAGAGAAACTGCCTCCTGTAGCAACCACTCACTGTATCCTCATCATACCCTGCACTGTGGCTTCAGGTATCATCTCCCCAGTTTTGCAGATGAGGAAACCGTTGCATGCAAGGTCAGAGGTAAAATGAGCACTTGGCCCTTTCAGACATCAGAGGTCATGTTTTTTTCTATGCCTTTTTGTTTCTTAGTTTTGATCACTCATCAGAAAACACAAAGAACTTTTTAAAAACTATGAATTTCCAGACGCCATGCTCTTAAAGCCCAGTGCAGTTGTAACCACCACAAAGAAACAACTGTGAAAGCAAATCAAGTGGCTAAGGGCAAAAAGGAGGGAACTGTTTTGTTCAAGCCAAAGCACTACAGCGAAATCCAAATAGATTCCTGCAAATGTGCATCCCATCTCATAATACAGACAACTTTGCAGCTAAGGAAGTGGAACACTCTGGCCTTAAGTCAGTGTGACCTGAAAGACAGCAGCGACAGAGAGTCACAAAAGCAAATATAAAAGCATGAGCTTACATTAAGGTGGGAGTTTCAAAACCGCCTTTCTCAGACTGGCTAAGTGACAGTCATAGCCACACAAATGGCCACTTTGCAGCTGTGAAATGGGATGAATTTTGTGCTAAATTCACAGACATGGAACGATGATGTCCAGGGCATGGTGAAAAAAGCAGATTGTGACATATACAATCTGAAAAATATGACCCTGATTATATGTATAGTATGAACATACTATCATACTATTATGCTTTTGAGAACACAGCATGTACTATAGTCAGTATCAGATGGTACGATGTTATGTAATGGATACTGTGTGCATGTATATATATATGTATATATATATAATATGACTGTGTATACTGTTCGTATATACATGCACAGTAGGAACATATGATGTACGTTCCTATACATAGTAATATTACTATGTAAATATAGTAGTAAGTAGTAAATATAGCAATGTACTATATTTGTTGTGCATATATTAAAAGTATAAATACATTATGTATGAACATTGTATGAACCTGTTTGTACACGTAGTATGAATATATATATATTTTTATATATATATAGAAGGATACTCACTAAAATATTAATAGGGGTGGGCCTTGGTATGGTGCAATGTTCCTTTTCTTCCTTCCTTCCATCTTCAAATATTTATTGAGTTCTAATTTGTACCAAACACCATCTTTCTTCCTCGTACTTTTTTCTAATTACTTGAAAATTCTAAAAGTGTGTCTTTGTTTTTTATCTTGACTAACAGGTCACTTGAACATAAAATGGTCTCTTGTCAATAGCCCCAGATGGGAACATCCACGACATTTATAGAAGACCCAGAAAAAGAGATAGGAGAGAAAGAGAGGCAAACATACAATCCCCCTGCCTCCTCCTCCCGCCTACGCACACAATTTTTTTTTTTTTTGGTCGGGGGTCACCATCTGTAGATTTGTTCTGCACAAAAATAAAGCCATCCATCTCCCTTACGGTGGTGTCATGCAAGCTCAGGAAAAACCGCAGCGCGCAAGGGGGGGCCCTTGGTGGGAAAAACACTTATCTGCCTCAGCCGAGTTCAGAGCTCCCCCGAAGGCGTCCTTCTCTAGACTCAGGGGGTGGGTTTTGTTTATTCCCCTGGCACACAATGAAATGTCAGGAACACATGCTCAGGGTGAGGTGGGGCCCTACCGAGGTTAAAAATGGAACGGCGCCTTTGATCCCCAGCCAACACCAATGACGCTCGGGGTTGGGGCCAGAGGGAGACGTCATGTTCCCTTGCTCTGTCTCTGCAGAAGGTGCAGACAGTCCCCTCCTGACTCCAAAAGCAGACAGAGCCCCAGACTGGAAGATGGACGGGAGGCCCCGGGCAGGGAGTGGGGCCTAGGAAGCTGGGAGACGCAGGCCTGCTACATGGGGGCAGAGGACTTCCTCCCCTTCTATCAGAAAGTTCATATCTGATGGCATCAGGACTTGGACTAGACTTGGAGAAGGGGCAGATGTTAGCAGGCCGAGGAGTCTCTGTCCTCCTTCTGAAGAATTCGCAGCCGCCATTTTGTAATCTCACCTCCCCAGACTCTTACCAGGGTGCTTCTTCGCTGTTCATTCAACCAACACCTGTGTGCTGAGGGTCTGATCAGTTCTGAAACTGGGCTGGGTGCTGGAGCTCCACAGTGAATAGCATCCAGGTTCTGCCTTTCTGGATCTTAAGGTCTGATGGGAAAGAAAGGCATGGAAAAGGCAGTAGTAACATGGCAGAGAGGGTAGAGGGGCCACGTGGAGGAGGTAATGGGTTTGGTGGGGAAGGGCAGAGAAGGAGTCTTGGAGAAAGATGACCGATATTTAAATCGAGGCCTGGGCCAATAAAAATAAGAGCTCGCTAGTGAGGGAGATGTGTATAAATATAGGGGGCTGCATCTGTTCTCGAGAAAGACAGAGTGTGGATTGGAAGACCTGAAAGAATGAAGCACAGTTGTGAGGTGAGTGAGGAAGTGCACTCTGTTCCAACAACAATGAACTGGCTACCCCATCCTTGGTTACTTTTACTACCAAGTTATTCCACTGCTTCTCAGGGGGATTGAGGGAAGAAATCTTGGTTCATTCTGGATGCTGTAACAAACTACCACAACTGAGTAGCTTAAAAACAACAGAAATGTATTTGGTACAGTTCTGGAGGCTGGAAGTTCAAAGTCAAGTCACCTGAAGATTTGGTGTCTGGTGAGGGGCCACTTCCTTGTTCATAGACAGCCATCTTTCTACCATACTCTCCTATAGTGGAAGGAGTGAATGAACTCCCTTGGGCCTCTTTAACGAAGGCTCCTCCCTCATGACTTCATAGCGTCTCAAAGTCCCCATCTCATCTTCTAATACCATCACCTTGAGGGTTAGGATTTCAACAGATGGATTTTTGGAGGACAAAAACAGGCTGTAGACAAAAAAATCATTGGCCTATTTAGAGTCAACACTTTCACTGAGCACACACTATGAGCCAATAAGTCCTAAGCATATGAACTCATTGCATTCTTGCAAAATGTCATCCCAGTGGAATAATCTGAAGGCTGGGTGTAGTGGCTCACACCTGTACTCCCAGCTAAGCAGGAGACTGAGACAGGAGGATCACATAAGGCCAAAAGTTTGAGACCAAACTGGGCAACATAATCAGACCCCACCTCTCTATCTTTAAACTAAATAATAATCTGAAGGGCAAAGAGTATACTTAAACCTGTCAAAGCAATATAGCAAGTGTACATATGTCAGGAGAAGGCAGGATTTGAATCCAGCACTTTGATTACCACTTACAGCATCTGTTCTATCTTAATTGAGATGAATTTCTTTACTGAGGTCCACTTTGGTGATGAAAATATCTCCCAGGTCAGTGATGAAAACTTCTTCATCCATTCACCAATCCAATCAGCCAGTGATTACACATTTATTAACACATTAATGCCAGGTTCTCATCTTTCCCTCTCTGTGTTGCCTTGCACCTCTCAAACTAGCCTCTAGAATATGTCTACACCCCAGGTTATAGGAGAGTAGTTTAGTTTTCCAAGGCAGGATGGCACCTCAGAGATACAAGTGTGTAAGAGTTTTCTCTGCTGTTTTACTTCAGGTCATATTTCATAATTCACCCAATTGCTTTATCTGATGTCATACATCAAAGATCATTTGGAAACCCCTCTGGGCTAGGTAGGACTTAGATCATCTTAACATCATGGGATGTGTCCACGTCTGAGGCATGAACCTGAAATTTTATCTAGCTTATTCTTCTGGTTTCACAATTACAACATTAGCTACAAAAAAAAGGAGGCAACTTTCCCAAAGGCATGTTGATGTTTGATACAAATGTTTGTTGATATCATACTTGGGATATGTTTTGCCATAATCTACTAATTCTTACTAGTTTTTATTTGTTTTTCCTGTGTATGGGTATTCAAAATCTTAAATGTCTTCTAGAATGTGGAACTAAGGTAAATAGTTTTACTTTTCCTTTTTGATAATTGCAATAATAAAATTCTCCATATTTTTTCCTTATAAGTTTCTGGAAATGTGAGAGAATTGAATAATTACTTACAGTTCTTAAAACCCTACAATAAAGGGTGATTAATAGACTCTATTACAGTTATTTTGTAACCGAGATCTAAATTACAGAAAAGAAAAAATAAAGACATACACATACACCCTCTATTGTTGAGCGTTCATATATAAAATAGAAGGATAGACCTAGACCCAACAATCAGGTTGTTGTAGAAAATGAACTTCAAAGATGTGTTACCAAAGATTTGACATTACCTCTGAGTATCATGATGTGATGGATGGTCCAGAGCTGAAAGGGTTTATCATCCCCATCATGGTCATAGAATCTTCTGGGTTAGAGAATTAAGCTTCTGGGTACCATCTAAGCTTGGGCCCATCAGAATGGAGAAAAAAGATCAGGGAAGAGGGGGGTCTGAAGAAAACTTCATATTAAACATTTTCCCTGATCTCCAGGACAAAGTTAAATAAAATAAATTTGAGTCTTCATTAGACTCAAATTTGTTAAATACTCTGTGGGTGTCTACGTCTCCAATGTCTTATCAACTTCCTGTCTGGTTTGCTCTTGTCTATCTGCTGCCAATCACAATGCCTTAAACGTAATAGATATTTGACAAATAATTATAGAGTTCAATACCAAGTCCTTTGGTATTTGCATTATACATGAATTGAAGAATGTCTCCAAGGTAGATTCTGGAACTTTCTTCTCCACTATTTGAATATAGATCTTTTGCTAATCATTAGGGTCTCTTTTTTTCTTTTTTTAAATTTTTATTTTAAAAATGTAGGGTACAATTCAGGGTTAGCTATACAAATGATCATTGTACAAGCAAAGTTTGGGCCTCGCTTTGGTCCCCACTTCACCTGGTTTGAGAACAGCTACTCTTATTGATGAAGTGTGTCCCGCCCTCCCCTGGCAGTTTCCTACTACTGCCAATCCCTTTCTGGTAGTATTAAGGGTTTCTTTTAAAAATCTCCCATTTTCCTCATAATTAACACTGCTAGCCAACTGTAAGTAAATCCAGTTCTCATTTATCTAAAGGCTCATGGAAAGTAGGCCAATAAACAAGAAAACCCAGCATGGTGTCTTCACACCCCAAAATTCTGGTAGAGCCCCCTCTACCACATGTTTCCTCATTCTTTCTGCTAACTCCTTCCATGAGAGCTGCAGGAAAAAGTCATACATCTCCCTCTTGTGTGAAGACCACTTTCTCAGGAGCAGTAAGCAGAAAGATGAAATCATAGAACACCTTAAAAGTGGGTGTCCCAAAACCCCAGATCTCTGTCACAGAAGGTGGCATTCACAAAAGAAATCTGGAAGAGAGCCTTTAAAAAGTCTGCACCCTGCTAGCCACAGAGGCAGGATTTAAGCAAGCAAAGTCAGTGACTTCAACAAAATTGCCACCCAAATAGTGACAGAGCATGACTTTCTTTGTCTCCCGGTGACAGGTGACACCATTCCACAGGCACCTCCCCAGCAAGGAGCCAAGGAGTCATGTTCATTCTTCTGTGGCTAAGCCAGTCACCATGAACCTTTTTAAAAACAAAGCAACTTTAACACCCAAGGAATTTTGCTCTAGGAGAAAATTTCATATCCCTTCTATAGTAGGAGCTGGGTGGCATGGAGGTGAGCCAAGGGCTACATGAGCGAAAAAGGATAAACAAAAACAATCGAGATGATTACCAAGGAAAAGGATTCCCAGACAAATTGGGAGACAGGAAATTATTGGTCTTTGGATGCTCCTCAGCTGGATAAATGTCAGGTTTGTATGTTTTGAGCTTTATCTCTGCTGGAATCTTCTATTGGTCCATAGAGAAGATAAGAAAAGCAAGACAAGGGGGGAGGGGTGGTTTATATTCACTGTAAGCTGCCCATGGAACCCCACCCTGAAAATCTTTAATTTTCAGGTGCCATCATCCATCTCCTGGATGGAATCATGCCACGTCTTTTGTTTGTTATTTTTCTTAAAATGTTCTTGCTTGGGAAGATTAAATTCCTGGGTGGGCCCAGCCAGCATGGTGTCCACTCTCTGTCACTTTCTGGTTGTATCTACATTAGGCAGGAAACTCTGTCATCTCCTAAAGTCCCACTCTCCTGTTCTGTAACATAAAGATGCTAATTCAAACACCATTAGATTATTTTAAATATTTAATGAAATCAATGCTGTAAAGTGTCTGGTTCATAGAAGGCAAAAATTAACTTTCTTCCTCTTTCCACAGTAAATTAAAATCCTCCTTATTAACTGCAGAAACAACTTGGTGAAAATTAATTTCATAGGCTAAGTTTGAAAGATGAATAAAGAATTTCTCTCACTGAGAGAAGAGTATGCATCTTGAAACTCCAAATATAGTTACCATTCTTTGCATTGCTTTTGATAAATTTTTCCCTTCCATAATCAAAGTAATGACAGCAAGGATATCCCACATTTGAGAAGTTTCTATACTTGGAAATCACTCCTGAAATATCTGGAGACCTTTATAGAATGTCAACGAATTCTAGAAACACCTTGACAACAAATAAAAAGAGGGGAGATAGAAAATAGACAACCTTGTAGGAAATTTTCAATTTTGTATACCTGGCATATAATTGAGTAATAATAGAAATAATCAAAATAATAATAACAGCTCCCTTTTTTTTTTTTTTGAGTTGGAGTCTCACACTGTCGCCCAGACTGGAGTGCAGTGGCTGCTCCCGGCCACCGCAGCCTTGACCTGCTAGGCTCCAGCGATCCTTCCGCCTCAGCCTTCCGAGTAGCTGGAATTACAGGCACACGGTACCACGCCCGGCTGATTTTTTTATTTATTGTAGAGATGAGGTTTCGCCAAGTTGCCCAGGCGGGTCTCGAACCCGCGGGCTCAGGCAATCCACCACCTCAGCCTCCCAAAGTGCTGGGATTACAGGTTGAGCCACCGAGCCTGGCTACAGCTCCCATTTTTTAAACATAAAGTTATGTTGGTTTTGGGGGGTTTTGGGGGGTTAATTTTTTTATCTTTAGATGTGGGGTACAATTCAGGTTAGGTATACAAATGCTCATCATGCAGGTACCCTAGTTGATGAGATGTGTCCCTTCTTCCCCTGGCAGTTTCCCTCAACTGCCAATACCACTCCCCCACACACACTTCCCTGGCAGTTTCCCACTACTGCCAATCCTTTTCTTATAGTATTATGATAATTGTTCAAGGTTCGCTTATGAGTGAGGACATATGGTACTCTGTTCTTTATTTTTGTTATAGATCACTGAGCATGATAAACTAAGTCCATCCAAGTTGCTGCAGAGTTCATTTTGTCCTTTTTTATGGCTGCATAATATTCCATTGTGTATATATACCACATTTTTAAAATCCAGTCCTGCTTCAATGGGCAGTATGATTGGTTCCATGTTTTTGCTATTGTGAATAGAGCTGTAACAAACATGCGTGTGTTGGTATCTTTATGATAGAATGACTTGAGTTCCTCCGGGTATATTCCCAATAGGAGGATTGCTGGGTCTTATGGAAGGTCAATTCCTAGTTCTTTCAGAAATCATCACACTGTCTTCCAAAGAGGTGGCACTAGTTTGCATTCCCACCAGTAGTGCAGAAGCTTTCCTTTTTGTCCACAACCTCACCAGCATCTGTTGTTGTTTGTTTTATTATTGATGACCATTCTTACTGGGGTTAGGTAGTATCTCAATGTGGTTTTGATTTACATTTCTCTGATGATTAGTGAGGCTGAGCACTTTTTCATGTGTCTGTTGGCTGCTGGAATATCTTCTTTTGAGAAGTGCCTTTTAATGTCTTTTGCCCACTTTTTAATGAGGCTGTTTGTTTTTTTTTTTCTTTCAGCATGTTTGAGTTTCTTGTAGATCCTAGATGTTAGAACTTCGTCAGATACATAGTTGGCAAATATATTTTCCCATTTTGGGGACTGTCTCCCCTCTCTCTTGATGGTTTCTTTTGCTTTGCAGAAACCCGTCAGTTTGATGAGGTCCCACATGTATATCTTCTTTCTTATGGTATGGGCACTTAGGGGTTTTGATCAGGAATTGGTTGCCAGTTCCAATTTTCATAAGAGTGTCTCTTGTATTTTCTAAGATTCTTATAGTTTGAGGCGTTCCATTTAGGTTTTTGATCCAATTAGGTCTTTGTTTGTTTTGTTTTGTTTTGTTTGTCTTTTTGAGGCAGGGTCTCACTGTGTCACCCAGGCTGAAGTGCAGTGACACGATCATGGTTTACTGTAGCCTCCAACTCCTGAATTCAAGCAATCCTCCTATCTCAGCCTCCCTAATAGCTGGAACTACAAGCGTATGCCACCACACACAGCCAATTTCTAAAAATTTTTTGTAGAGATGAGATCTATATTTCCCAGGCTGGTCTTGAACTCCTGAGCTCTAAAGTGCTGGGATTACAGGCGTGAGTCATCACTCCTGGCCTGTGTTGAGCATTCTATGAAATTTCTTCTGTATATTATCTCATGAAATTGCCAATGAAAGCTTCCAGGAAAATGTATTATACTATTAGTGTATTTTTCTGAAGTGACAATTATAGCTTGAAGAGGTGTCGTGTCTTGCCCTAAATCAGGTACCAGTAGGCAGCAGAGCCAAATGTTGACCTTGAGCATTCTTACTCCAGAGTCTAAGCACCTAACCTGGAGGATTTCAGGTTCCCTGGGAGACTGTTTTTATGCTGGTCTTTTTGGAACTGCCACAAATGTATTTCTCTTACTCTGTTTGTGTATCTGCCTGAGACATTGTGTCTATGCTTCCTAGTGTGTCTCTGAGTCTTTGTCTCATATCACGCACATGCGTGCACACACACACACACACACACACACACACACACACACACACACACACACACAAAGTTGTTTTCTAAAATTCTTATAGTTGGAAGTTTCACATTTAAGTCCTTGATTCATTTTGGATGATAACCCAGATTTTTTTAATGTCTATTAGAGACTTTTTGTTTGGAATCTTTTTGGTGTGATTCTTGGACCAAACCTTTTAAAGCTCTGCAAAGTTTTCTTGGTGAGTTTTTGAGACTGGTTTGCGTTTTTTAAACGATTCTCTTTGACCTTAAGACATAGATATTTGTTTTCTCTGAGAACCAGAAGATCAGGGTTCTAGTACCAGCTTTTGCACTAACCAGCTTGAAAGGTCTCACCCTCTCCCTGGGACTCAGTTGTGCAACCTACATAATGGGGGACCTGCATCCCTATTTATCCTTCCCTTCCTTCCCAGAGCTCCTTTCCAGAACACCGCATGAAAATTATGAGACTCACAAATCAACCAAATTCCTTCTAGCTCTGCAATTCTGCAGTGTTATGATGTTACATAAAATTAATAATAGTGATAATAACAATATTGAATATGGAAAATCTGATGCAAAAAAGAAACATTCATAGCACATAATACAAAACCCAAGATTAATGACATTTTGGATATTCATTTTTGTATTATTTGTGCTAAAATGCCACTCCGTGGCATGGGTAATTAGAGGTTTCACAATGTGGTTTTGGCCAGCTTTCAGTAATTTGTACTTTTGCATCCACAACCTCAACCATTGAAATGTCCCATATCCCAGTCGTCTGACCTCATATCCTCCTTAGACAGGAATTAATGGCTGGAGCAGTGAGAAACAGTTCCTATTACAGAACGCCATCATAGGCTGTTTAGAAACTATTGCCTATGAGAGCACAGTCTCTCGTGCCCTTCAATGTCTGCTCATCAATAATCAACACATTTGGGGAGGCTGCAGACTGAATTTAATCTTTTCCTGGTTTTATTGTCCACTGGCTCATCTTTCAAATTCAACTAGTTGCACTAGCATCTGACTAACTGGTTGTATGGAATCTTGTACGAAAAAATGGACTTGTGTTGGGTCAGACTTGGAGTAACTGGTAGTGAAGCATGGTGAACAAAATCTAAGGGGCCAGAGAACATATCCTTGTTATGATGCTTCAGGATGAGAACATACTACCTTATTCTTGGATTTGAACAAAGCTGGTCTTCCATAAACCAGAGCTATTATGGAAAACTTGGTTGGTTAGAAGTTAAATTATAGCTACAGATAATGGAAGAGATCTCCAACTCAAAGTCAAAATGGCAGTGCTTGAAGTAATCAATCAAAAGAATCACAAGACATATGCTGAATGTAGCACCTCAAAGTGAAAACAGATGGACTAATGTGTATTGATCTCCAATGGCTAGTTGACACCCTTTTGAAACCCAGCGATAAAGGGCATTGTGGAGGGAGTGGGGAGTGCTCTAAGTGGTGAGGGTTAAACCCTGGGGGATTCAAAAGACCTGCAGCAAGGACTTTTTGGTGAACACTGTGCTTCATTTCAGAATGTCACCCTGAAGTTTTTTTGAGCCAACAGCCGGAACTTAGAGAATATCCAGGGCTTTGTCTCCATCACCACCTCACCAGTTTCTCTACAATCAGATGTTTATTCTTATTCTCTCATGATCTAGCTTCCTTAGCTTTTGCAGTTTCTGGGTAGATCAATAGCAGTAACACAGGTCTCACAAACAATTCAGGGAAGACTCAGCTCTCTTCATAATAAAATACACTTCACCTTTTCTTAAGGGGTTCCTAACTTGCGTCTAAATTGGGATCAGGGGTCAGAAAATTAGGGGCCCCATATTCCCCTGGTCATCCCTCTGTACTTTTATAATATCCAAGTTCTAGAGAGGAGTGAAAGAACATGGCTTGGCCCCTTTTTGTGTAACATCAACAAACAGTGCTCTTGGTCTGGGCTGATTGGCTTACAGATAGCGTGGAAAACTAAGCCACTAGGGAGAGTGAGTGCTTTTGGATTATCACTTCTCAACTAGTAGAAAAGGCACCTGCACTAGAAGGAGCTATGGCTGGTGAACAAATAGGGTTGTTCACTATTAATTAATAGGGAATCTCCAGGTGTATTAATCTCAAACTATCATGGCCAATCTCAGACTAAGGAGAGGTGCTGATCATACTTACTGTTTCCCTTTCCTCTTTCTATTTTTTTAAACCTCACTCACCTCTTGAAACAGAAAGATGATTTCTTTGGTTTTCTGTTCCTAAATATGGTCAAGTGGTTGCTAATGAAGCAAACAGACATATAGGTCGGTGGTCTCTGAAATAAGGTAATTGAGTTGGGAATACACTGGATACATCAGAAAGTGAGTTTGCTAACAAAAATGGTCCAGGCTATTTTATTTGTATGGCTTGGGCAGAAGGAGAAGAGGAAATCTTGGAACTTTCCAGAATGACAACATTCCCTTACTGAACCCACACGATTCAGTCATCTGCCCCCATCCCAGACCCCTAATACCTGTTTATCATTTGCCAAGTATACAGAATAACCACTCTATATTCAGGGACAAGGGGCTCTCTTGGGCTTCCTCCCTCCTCATCCCTCACTCATGGAATTTCGCAGATAAATCACCATGTTAATCCCCTGACCTGAGAGTTATGGGCTGTAGGAAAGCAGCAGAATGTTGAAATGGGACTTGGGGATAGAAGGAAGCCCTCGATGAAAAATGAAGGGTAAATTTGCAGATGGGCAGCCCACAGTATGGATGGATCCTCCAAAGAAGGGGTTGGGGTGGTCTGCTCAAAGCAATAAAAGTTGAATAAGCAGAAAGTGAGTTCCAAAAAGGGAGAAGAAAGAGTTAATTGCTTCAGGAACCGAAAACACTGTTCCAATTATAAGTGAATTTGAATTGTAAGTGAATTTGAGGAGGTAGCCTTATCAAATTTGAAATGGCTCCTTCAAACTTACAAAGTATTTGCTCCTGGGTTAAGAGGATGGCTGGCAATTGTGACAGAGGACTTCACTGGGCCTAGGAATCTCCTTCCACGCTCTCTTCTTATTAACAACTAGGTCTGTAGACTTGGTGCCCAATGAGGAGGTGGTGAGGATAGCAGCAGCCCCATTGTTTTATAGCTAGTGGGGTCTTCCCCATAGATAGCATGACTTGGGACAGGGATGAAAAGAAAGCCAGAGAGGAAAGGCAGAAATTCTTGGCTCCCATCTTTGATGGAATTCTCTTTCATTATTAAGGTGTGTGTGTGTGTGTGTGTGTGTGTGTGTGTGTGTGTCCAGGTAATGTGATATAGTGGAGGAACTTCATGTGCCTATTTATCTGACACCAACTCAACTTAGAGGAAGGGGGGACGAGAGAGAGAGAGAGAGAGAGAGAATAGCAAATCATATAAGCAGATCTCTGCCCATCACTCTTTTCAATAGACACCCTACACCCCAGAGAGGAAATATGTTATAAGATATATATCTATTATTCCCATAACTTGTCCAGTTTCCCACATGTCTTTCATAATGTGGCAATTTAATGGATTTTCAAAGATAATTTCATATTTATTGGATTTTTCTCTGTAACTTTAGACCAACTCCACTATCTGTACGTTTGTGTATGTATGAAGGCACATTGGGTATATGTGGCTATGTGTTGCATTTGAATAGGTATATATGTGCTGTGAACATGGGAGTATGTGTGTATGATACTGAGTGTGTGTGCGGGGGGTTATGTTGAGATATAATAACATATGTGCTGTGTTGTGAATCTGTATATATTGTTGTATTGTGTATCGTGCACATCGTTTTTTGCCTATCAGTTTGGTGCATCTTTGCTGAAAGCAGAGGTAGAGGAGTTTAACACTGATAATTGGAGACATTCAGAGGAAATAAATTCCTGTGAAATTCTCAGGTGTATTTTCTTCCCTCTTCTGAACACTCGTGTGAGTTCTTATAGCTGAGCCTATCCTCTAATGCTACCTCGAATTGACAGGCGTGTAGGAGTGTGTTTGTGTGTGCGTGTGTGTGTGTGCATCTGCAAGTCTGTGTCTGTGAATATGTAGGATTTTGTCAATTAGAAACTGACACAGAATGCTGTGATCCCTTCACAAATGAAGAACTCATTCCCGCCATTGCTGGAAGTTTTGCAGAAGGAAGATCTGCAGGTGTCTGTTCTCTCTCTGAAGATTTCCAAGACCGAGGAAGGCAGTCCACACTCAGTGATAGATCAACATGAGGGAATGAAACCAGACACTTCTCATTCCAACTTGGGACATCTTCAAAAGGCCCTGTCAGCTCCAAAGAGCCCCATGAGGCTGACTGAGGCCATCCTGGGACTGCATTGAAGCTCAGCTTCTACCTCCGTCTGCCCCTGGTTTCTTCCCCTCCCTTCCAAAAATGTCCGTTCCAAGACCTCTCCCTAAGAAAACACCCTGCATGCTTACCTCCAACTCAGAGTCAGCTTCCAGAGAACCCAACCTGCAATGACATGGCAGAAGCCAAGCCTGAAATCACTGAGTCCATAAGAAATGAATATCTGGGGATATATATTCCAACCTCTCCATCTCCCTTATTTAAACTTGTTCATTATAATGGCTATAAGCTCAAACTGCGAAGTTGCACATTTGCTTTCAAATCCTAACCTTTAGTAGCCAAGTGAGAGTAGACAAGCTTCGACTTTTCTGGATCTCCCTCACTATAAACTAAGATAGTAATAGTGCCCACATTCCAGAATTTGTATGCGAATAAAATGAGATAAGACAGATAAAGCCCTTAGTCAAGGGTCCAGCACGCAGTAAACATCCAACAAAAATTAGCAGTCCCTTCTGGGCAACTTGGCAAGACCTCATCTCTACAATAAAAAAAAAAAAAAATTAGCCGGGCGTGGTAGTACGCGCCTGTAGTTCCAGCTACTTGGAAGGCTGAGGCGGAAGTATCGCCGGAGCCCAGCAGGTCGAGGCTGCAGTGGCCAGGAGTGGCCACTGCACTCCAGTCTGGGTGACAGAGTGAGACTCCAACTCAAAAAAAAAAAAAATTAGCAGTCATTGCTCTCTTGTTTTATGCTTAGTAGGTGATTATTACGAAATTAGCAGTCATTGCTCTCTTGTTTTATGCTTAGTAGGTGATTATTACGGAAGGGAAAATATATAAGCTAGAGTTTCTTGGGAGATCTAACTATATCCAATTAATCAATCACAAAATAAATACCATACCAACACTTCTCTGGTCAAAGGTTTGAGATGCCCTTCTAACTAAGGACTTGGCCACCAAAAGCCTAGAGACTGAATAATGAAGGGCATCAGTGCTTACGAACATTCTCAGTTCCTGCTGCTTCCACAGCTGCAAGTTTTAAGAGCTCCTGGTCAGTCAGATTCATGTTTAGTATAGTGGAGAGAGGAGCAGAAAGGTGGCAAAGAGACTCAGTCTTCAAATAATACCAAAATGCATCAGGAAGTATGGAGAGGAAGTAGTCAAGGGATCAGTAAATCATTTCATTGAAGAGGAAGGTGGGGAAACACGGTCCCTCTATGGTAGCCAGCCTTTGAGAAGGGCTCCCAAATATTCTTGCCTTTTGGTACTCACATACATTTTATTCTCCCCTCCTATGCTGAATGGGGCTAACCTGAATAACAAATAGATTATTGTGAATATGTCCAAGCGTGATTTCCAAGACTAGGTCATAAGAGACAATGAGTCTCTGTTTCACTCTTTCTTCTGCATCATTCGTTCTGAGGGAAGCCAGCTGCCATGCAATGAGGAGACTCAAGCAGCTCTGGGAGAGGCCCATTTGGTGAGGTACCGAGGCCTCCTGCCAATAGCCATGTGAGTATACCATCTTGAAATTAGATTCTTCAGCCCAGTCAAACCTTCAGATGATGCAGCCCTGACTGATGACTGCAAACTCATGAGAAAACCTGAGCCAGAACTACTCATCTAAGCTAATTTTTTACCTACACAGACTATGAGATGAAAGGTGTTTGCTGTGTAAAGCTTCAAAGTTTGGAGATAATGCATTATATAACAATAGATAACTGATATACCATCACTTATTTTTTTTTGAAAAGACGCAGTTTATTCAAATGGAGTTCTTAGTTTAAACTATATCAGATTATCAATATTGGACAATTTTCAACCCACAGAAATGACAGTAAGAGATGGTACTACCTATATATTGACCTAGGTAGGTGCTTGAGTGTCTGGGTAAATGCAGGTCTGCTTATAGAGCTATAAGATGCTTTGTTCCCTTGAAGGCCGGGTCTTTAGCAAAAGCTGGCTGTGTTTCTGGAGGCTACCACCCTAGAAGTGTACAATCGTCCTGGCTCACCTGGTTGTGCATGCTCTCTGCTTTCCAACGAGGCCCCAAAGCGAGCAGGGAGACCTTAGAAACCCTTCGAGGACCTCTCTCTTCCTCTTTCTAGGTCTCACAGTGCTTCCTTTTGAAAAGGTTCCACAGTTCAACAAAGCTGCAAGTACTTTATAAAAAAAGTCGAAAAGCATCTTGAGGAAGATAATTAGAGAGATTGGTTCATGAGCCCCGGACACAGCACTCCTGCAAAGCCTCAAAGAGTCCCTGGTGAACCATTTGCTGGCTTTAATTTCTCAGGGGCTGCTTCAGCAGGTGGCCGCTAGCAGGTAGTCAATAGGGACCTTCTGGCCAAAGACTGGGGACTCTTTGGAAAGGTCAAATCCAGAGGCTGGAGGGCACAGCTCAAGAGGTCATGGGGTCAGGACCCGTCACTGTGACAGATGAATCTAAGCATATCTCTCTCTCTTTCTGGAAGCAAGGCCAAGCCTCTCGAGACAGGAGAGGTGGTGGGGGGAGGGTGTTGGGGGCTCACAAAGAAAGGCGAGTCTGGTGTCTGGCCGGCACCTCTCAACTGGTCTTCATTAGGCCAGCCCGACAACCCTCTCTTCTGCCGCCCTCTGTCCCTTGCTGATGGGGTGCTGTCTCCAGACCTCTCAACTGTTCCTCATTAGGTGAAACAGTGCGCTTTTGTCCTGCATGAAGCCTTCTTTGTTCCGCCAGCCTGACCAAGCTAGAAAGCCAGAAACTGATACAAAACAATGCCACTCTATCCTGAGGGGACCAGCCCACCCCCTTCTTCCTCTCCCTGGCCGGACAAGGAAGGGTGACTTTTTCCTCCCAGTCACATCCCTGGATGCCTAGCTGAGGATGTGTTCGCTGGAGCGAAGGAAACACATTGAATATCGACTAGTAGTTCCCAAACTTGGCCGCGTATTGGAATCACCTAGACATCTTCAAAACATGTCTGACTGGTCCCCAACCTCAGACATTGAGTTGTCTGGAGAGCAACCTAAGAATCAGGATTTGTAAAAAAAATGTCTCCAAGTGATTCTAATATGCAGCAAAGTTTGGAAACTACTGGCAGAGACAGAGAATTTGCTATCGAATACCATCTCCACCCTGCAAGGTATACCACCCTTGATTTTGAAGCTTGCAGAAAAAATGGTGAATCCGTCAAAACATGCATCTGCTGTACAAGCAGGAAGCTACACTTGTGAGTCCCAGGTGAAGCCTAGATCTTTCTGAGAAGGCAGTGTGGACATAACCAACTCAAATGCAGTGGAGAGTTAGCATTTGGCCTCCTTGACTTTCAGCATCTTCAATCATGCACAGATATGCTAAGAACTCCTGTGGTTATGCTTGTCTTCTTCCTTCCATATCCTTAATACTGAGCCTTCTCCAGAAAAAAATAAAAAATCCACATCCTCAAAGATAGTCCTGATGACAGAAAGACTTGGTTGACTAGAGACAAGTTGTCTTGCCAGTTTCCAATCCCAAAGCAATGGTAAAGGGGTTATTTATCAAAAAAAGGGGGGGGGGTTATTGACTGATGTGTCTCAATGCCTGCTACTTGTCTATAGGCAGCGTAGGAAGATGGGATGTAATTTCAGGACAAAGAAAGTTCTCTTCCCCCGTCCTGACAGGCTCCAAATTATTTACCCTCCCAAGATCCACTAGTAGAAGTCTCACCTCTTTGTCACCTAGGCCTGAAAATGGCAAAGTTACAGATTTATATCAATAACAGCCTTTGATTTTAAAAGTGGATGTTAGGCAATAGTGCCAGATTTCAAAAGTGAAAATATAAGACTCCCATGCAAATTTGATTTTCAGATGAGCAACAAAGAGTTTTCTTCATTGTCCATCTGAACTTCAAATTCAACTGGAAATCCTGTATTTTATCTGGCAGCTTTAAAGTCAGGAAAGGGTTATGAGCTGTTTGCATGTTAGTGTGAATTAATTCAGCTAGTTTGTTCTTTGCTTAGCTGATAATAGCCTCTGATGGAATGGGAGCTTCCAATGGAGAAAAAGAAGCAGCATTTTTAACTTTGGGATGCTATTCTGGGAAGAATTCTAAGGCTGCAGCAGTAAATGGGGTAATGTCATAATCGATTAGTAATGTTTGCCAGGGGTTCGGGATGATGAGTGACATTTGTGACATGAAAGCCATATCTGCACTGCTGTAGGTCAGTGTCATAATGATGTGTGATAAATGTTATTACTAGGGTGTTGAACTTGGGATCATTTTTTTTTCAGGAGAAAGAAGAGATGCACACGCAGTATTTGTCAATGAAGGTATAAAAGAAATGGAAAACTGAGTCTTGAAAAATAAAAAAAAAACTATTCATTATATAAAAACTATGCTTTTTCCTTCTTGGTGGTCTTTCCCAAAAGCAGCTCTTCTTATACCAGGCACCTAACAGGTGCCCAGTAGTGTTGAAAACTACTCAACGCTTTGAGTTAGAGGTCACAGAGGGAGAATGATGAAGACAAAATCAAAACAGATCTTGACCATTACCACACTTTCTTCCTCAGGCATTTAATGAGTCATCTCAGGTCATGTGATGACAAAACTGTTGGGCCTATAGAAAAGGTATTTTTAAGGCATTCACGTCACTGAGTTTTCCTGCTCTCCCAGTGATCCGAAATCAACAATTCTTCATCCACACACCTTCATTCTTCTGCAGTACTGAGAACCATGTCTCCTTCCGGGTTGCAGACATTGAACCAAAAAGGAAGTGGAGAACCACCCTTGAATGGGAATGCCCACCTTTAAGTACATTTCAGATGGCAGAAGGAACCCATTCATCAAACTGTGAAAATCCCCCCCACTTTTCAGGAAGAATGGCCATGAAATGCTTGTAAATACATGTCTTCAGGTTTAAACAAATTGCATCATTATTTTTATTTTTTGAGGGGAGTCCATGTGAAGGGAACGGGAGGTATGCTTGGGTATTTGTCTTGCAGACAATGCATGCCTGGGTCTTGTGCTGTTTCCGTATCTTCTGCCCAAGCCAACTGGCCAGCCTCATGGCCTCTCAACAGAAGAAGGGTGCCAATTCCTAGCATTCTATTTTCATACTGTTTGATGATAAAAATCGCCCCAGCAGGACGAATGGCAGTGAACAAAAACAGGAAGCAGCCCCCTGATTAGATAGGGACGAGGTAGCTTGTAGAGTAATAAACAAAATGACTAAGATGATAGATGTGTGGACCATGTGCCATCCTCTTCCTGAACAGGCCAAGAATAAATGGAAAGAAGAAATCAGGAAAAAAGTCATGACTTGGGCAATAAGTGGGGGTGAAAGAGGCTTGCCTCGTGGTATCACTCTGCAGAGACCTTCCTTGAGATGCCTCTTGGATCAAGGGCATAGGGACAACTCTGTGGTTTTCAGTGACTTCCTTTGAAAATCTTGCCTAGATGATTTATTATTTTGCTTTGAAATTTGGAGATCTTATGAAGTCGATGACCCTAACTAAAGTTTTAACCCAAATTGAGTCAGGGTCTATTTTTTTATCTTGCTATTCTTGGACAGTGGTTCTCAGTTGGAGAAGGGAATAGTAATTTTGCTCTTTGTGGGACATTTGACAATGGCTAGAGATATTTTTTGGTGGGTGGTGCTGTTGACATATAGTGGGTACAGGTCAGGGATGCTGCTAAAATCCCTATAATACCCAGAATAGGCCTCTACAAAGAGGTTTATCCAGCCGCAAAAGTCAATAATAGCAAAGTTGAGAAACACTGTTCTAAGTTTAAATATAGAAATAGATATAAGTATAGGTATAGATATACATACAGGTGTAGTTACCAGTACAGGTGTGGTTATAGAGTGTGTATGAACATGGACATAGATGTAAACATAGACATATATTTAATTCATTCCACAATGAAAGAAGAAAAAGAAAGACTTCATTTCTGACAGGAACATCTTCACAGGGATAAATCTCCAGGAAAGTGAAACTTAGACACTCCCCTATAAAGACCCAGCACCTCCAGGCCCGTCCTAAGCATGGACCTTACCTTATCATCCCCACCAAGGCCTCACGATAAGAGCACAAGTTCAAATTCAACCTATAGTGCTTCCTGTGTGGTCTTTGGCAAGTCTCTTATTTTCTCTGAATCTCAGCTCCACATTCTTAATGTTTACCTAATAACTTCCGCCTCATATAGCTGTGATGGCAATGAAATAGTATTACAAGAGTAATTGCCAATACATTGCCCGAAACACAGACAAGTGGGAAATGTTCAATAAATAGCATCTATTATCGATGATATCACCTTTATCATCATCATCATCTTTGAATTCTAACATGTATTTAAGGTATTTCTCCTTAGTACCCAAGGAGGTTCTTTGCTATTGGAAAGCATGAAATTGGAAAGTATCCTATGCTGAGATTGAACTCTGTCTCTGTCTCAATTTCCTCTGAGGACCCGAGGAAATAAAAACCAATAGATAAGCTCATCGAGTGGTTTCCTCTAGCTCTCCTCACTAGGAAAGTCTGTGACTGACTGAGATGAAGTTAGGACATAACCCCTTAGGATAGAGGTGGTCAGGGGTCAGGGACCTGCTGGAATGTGAATCTGCTCACAGAGCAGATGTTGGCCAAGTGGTCACGTGGGAAGGGAGTCTTCAGGTACCCTCATGAACGTTTTGGAAATCTAATTTCCTTTCACTCTCTTGGAAGTCCCACCCAGGTAGTCAAAGCTTCAGTGCCTTCCTTTGGAAGGAGAGGATATTTAGGACTGATTGTTTCAGTCCTTAGCCAAAACTCCATCAGAAAATCCCATTGGAAAGCCTGTTACACTAGGATGAGTTAAGAAAACTAGAACTCATATGTTGGCAGGAATATTGTTTATTGTAATAATCCTTGAAGTTTTAAGTGATCCACCAAATGACAAATCATACACAGATGCAGGATGGACCGGGCATTCATTGCCTGTGTCTCCCCACCAATGCTGCTGTGCAGGTATTGACAGTTGCACAGACCTAGTCATTGCAAGAGCCTCAGAAGCTGTTGTTCTCCTGAGTACTCACTTGCTTCACAAAAAGATGAGAAACTTCTGTGATGTGTTCTGTAGATGCAGTTATATAACCATGAGGTTTTAGAAGGAGGGATGAATTTGCATTTGACCAGTCTTTGATGCTGAACAGGGCCCCTGGCACGTAACTGACCCTCAGTCTACATTTATTGAATTGCCTGAGCAGCCATGCTCCATCACACTGGAGATGTGTGTCCTCTCTAATTAAAAATGTGGGTCACACTAGCCCAGGGTCTTACCCTAATAGTCTGGCATGAAAAAGAGGCTAACTCGCTGCCAGATTTCCTGGATGAATCTCTGTCCACAGCCCTCATGGAGTAGACAGCAGGTCATGGAGTTTCAGCCTGAGGCTGGTCCAGGGAAGGACACCTGACTCACAGAAGACCATCTGTATGCTGGCCAGTCACCCGTGTGTCATACAGAGTGCCGTCCACTGAGACATGATTCAGGCCATAAATCCTGTTGTCAGAATTTAGAATGGAGAAAGCAAGATGCTAGTTGATGAAGGTCACTGGTAACAAGAGGTCATGATGGGAAGTAAAGAGACCATGGCCCTAGCCACTGTGAGCAGTGAAAAGCCAGGTAAGAGGAGAAAGATAGAACTGACAGCAGAGGGAGCAAAAATGAGAAAGGTCACAGGAACCCAGGTAAGGGGAAACATGGTGGTCTTTACTTCCTAATTCTCAGTTCCAGCTCTCTCAACATAGCCTTCCTCTTCCTGCCTTTAGTCTTTTAGATTTATCCTATTATTAATAATTATTAATAGCAATATTAAAATTAATCTCCATTATCCAGAAGAATCTTACAATGAAATTCCTTTTAACTTGAACATGTGGAGTAGACATATATTCCTCAAACCCCAAAGAGCCTTGATTAAAGCAGTTGATCATGAGTACCACCCCAGATGAAAAGGCTGTGACACACTTACTTTCTTCCCCAAGAGGAACACAATCCTATGAACTGCTAGGCTTTGAACGCAAGGAATATTAATTCATTTTATTTCCTAAAAGAAATTCTATGGAACTCACTAGCTCACCAAGGTCCAGACTAGAGATCAAAAGATTATTTCTATTATGTGGTATACACATACTATGAAATATTATTCAGCCTTGCAAAAGAAGAAAATCCCATCCTTTGTGATAACATGGATGAACCTGGAAGATGCTATGCTAAGTAAAATAAACCAGACACAGAAGGACAAATACTGCATGATCTCACTTACATGTGGAGTCTGAAACGGCCAAGCTCATAGAAGCAGAATGAAGAATGGTGATTGCCAGGTTCTGGGAAAGTGATGGTTAAAAAGAACAAAGTTTTAATTGTACATGATAAATAAGTTTTGGAAATCTACTATATAGCATAATGCCTATAGCCAACAATACCGTATTGTATACTCAATATTTGCTAAGAAGGTAGATCTTATGTTATGTGTCCTTACCACACATAATAATGAGGAGGAGGAGGAGGAGGACAAGAATGGAGGTGGGAAAAAACTTTGGAACGTGTTATATATGTTATGGCCTTGATGGCAGTGATGGCTTCAGAAGTGTGTACTAATCCCCAAACGCATTGAGAAGTATACATTAAATATGTACACCTTTGTACATGTCAATTATTCTTCAATAAAGTGGATTTAATAAAGAAAGATAATAATTCTAGTTTCTTTATTATTACTAGACTTCTGTAGCCTTTGACCAATAAATTTATGATTAGATTCTCCCGAAGAAATATATAATATTTGGAGTCCCAATAAAAAATGTTTTAAAAACTTTTGACACATTGGTCAAGGGCTTGTTTGTGGGCCAGATCAAGTAAACTTTTATACCTGGTTTAGGACAAGTGATGTTGTGCCCTGGGCTGACATGAGTGAGAAAGGAGAGGCAAGCCAATGGGAGAGGGAGAGCATGGGGAGTTAGAGTGAACAGAGATATTCTTCTGTTCTTTTCCTTCCAGTTACTTCCAGTCTAACAATTGAGTGATCCCTTTGTGACTATCATGTACCTAGCACTGAAGGATGTGTCGGTGACACAGAGATAAACAAGACAAATTCCTGTGTCCAGGAAACTCTAGTTATAGAGAAGAACAAATAAAAGGCTCTCAGTATAGGCAGACACTGTTGGGAGGGGAAGGGAAAACTTCCTGGAGAAGAGGATGCCAAGGATGTTAGGCAAGGGGTGAAGGGCAATCTTAATTTATATGAAAAATAACCAGACCCACCCCAAAGCCCTTCAAATTTTAGGATTGATAAGTCATGCCATCCACATGACCCTCTTCAGAATGTATCTGCTTCTCCCCCTTCTGTTGGCCTTCCCAAAGCCACATGGTTAACTTTTGCTACAGAACAGAGATCAGCGAAAATAATTGACATAGATTAAGCTAGAGGCAGGCTGTATAGATCATGGGCCCAGATCTAATTCCTGCCTGGTCCACTCAATTACACAGGAGCTCTTTACTGGAGAAGCAGGTGTAGTTACTGTAAATAAGTTCAACTTTGGGCATGGATGTCATTGGGTAACTGCATTTGCCATGCTTGGGTGATACATAAGGAAGCCATCAGCAGTATGACTGTTGAGCTTGTAAAGACATAGTCAGCCTTTCCTGACAGCCTGGTGTTCTCAAGGCAGGCAAAGATGGGGGACAGAAAATGCACTGAGACACTGTCTAGACACTGGGGTCCTAGTCCTGTCTCTGCCTTTAGTCCAATGTGTGACCTTGGCTTAAATCCTTTCCCTTTGCTGGGTCTGTTTTCCTTTCTGTAAAAAAAAAAAGAAATGAGATGAAAACTCTAAAGTAGATTTCTTTTTTAAATGGGCAGAAGAATTGTTGATATATCAAGATCCAAATTAGACAGATGTGGGTTTGAATCCTGACTCAACTTACTGAGCCACTTTAGGTACCAGTTTTTTCATCTATAAAATAGGAATCATAATTGTACGCACTCTTCCATTATACCTTGACTAAGATGATGTATATTATAGGCCTAGTACATAGTAGGTGCTCAATAAGTATTAATTATTAGCATGGCCAATATTATTAAGATTCTGAAGTCATTCATTTATTCAACAAGTGTGTATCATTCATCTATTGCAGTATAACAAACCACCCCAAAACATAGCAGCTTAAAATAAAAGCAAATTGTTGTTATCACATAGTTCCTATGAGTCAGAACTTAACTGAAATTTGGTGTTGGCTTAACTGGGCTCTCTGTTTCAAGGTCTTTCACAAGATTCCAATCAAGTTATCAGAAGGGGCTGCAGCCTCATCTGAAGGTTCATTTGGAATGACTGTCTTCCTCACAGGTCACAGAACAGAAGACCTCAGGTCGTAGTTAGCTGTTCCTTGCCATGTGGGCCTCTCCTTAGGGGTGTTCACCAAGCAACAACTGGCATCCGCCAGAGACAGTGAACAAGATAACCAGAGAGGGTGCACAAGATAGAAGTCATTATCTTTTTGTAACCTGATCTTGAAAGTGATACTCCATAGTTTAGTCTTATTCTATGCATGAGAGTGAGCCAATAAGTCCATCCTACACTCAAAGGAAGGGGACTGCACAACAATATCCAATACCAGGAATTGGGGATTATTGGGGATCATCTTAGCAACTGCCTACCATGTGAGGATCAAACATGGAATAAGTCACAATTGCACTTAAGAAACTTTTAGTCTAATGTGGGAGACTAAGAAGGAAAGAAATAAATGCAAACATGGGAATTTACAGAGTATAAGGCAGGACACAAAGAAGAGAATGGTTCTGCTTGGAGTGGTAGGGAGGTCATGAGGTCTGAAAAAGCAAGATCAGAAACCAGCTCAATTTATAGCCCTATGATAAACACCAAAAGGGCAGGCATGTGGGTAAATATTACAAGATCTCTGGCCTCCACTCCTCCCCCATTTTATAGATGAAGAAGCCAAGACTCTGAACTGCTAAGTCCCTTGCCTGAGGCCCTAGGGTTAAGAATTGACAGAGCCAGAATTCAAATCCAGATCTATAGAAAAACAGAGCTCAAGTTCTTACTAATATCAGCATACTTTATTTCCTTCCATGGGTTTCCCAGCTGATATGGTTAGGATATTTGACCTCTCCAAATCTCCTGTCAAAATTGGACCCCCCCATTATTGAAGGTGCAGTCTGGTAAGAAGTGTTTATGTTATGGTGGTGGATCCCTCACTATTGTCTTAGTGACTTCCTTACTGGTAATAAGTGAGTTCTTGCTCTATTTGGTGAAATCTGATTCTTTTTTAAGGAACACTCCCTCGTCTCTCTCTCTTGTTCTTCCTCTCTCACCATGTGACACACACCTACTCCCCTTCCATCATAATTGAGAGTTTCCCCAGGTCCTCACTAGACGCAGATGCTGGTGCCAGGCTTCTTGTACAGTCTATGGAGTCATAAGTCTAATAAACCTCTTTTCATTATGGATTAATTACCCAGTTCATAAAGGAATACCTGGGCTTTTCTTTATGGCAAAGCAAATGGACTAATACATTGGCCTTTCTAGGTGATATAACTCAGGGGTGCTATCAGCTCAGTCCAGGAAACCATTTTCTTAAATGTGAGTCAAAGTCTTTTAACAGGTTATATGCATCATGCACGATGCATGCACTGTACCCAAATCTCCTTCCAATGCAGCATACTAAACCCAAAATGGTTTTTATAAGGTTCACCACTGCAAAGCTCATAGTCTTCTATTTGTTTATTTGCTTACTTTTACAGGAAAAAGTCAAGAGGAAATTTGACTGGCATCAGGAAGGTGATGAGAGAATGTCCTTTCTCTCCAGACCAAAGAGTACTTTCTTATTGAAGGACTGGGGAAGGATTGCTGGCCCCCGGAGAGCCAGAGGCAACAAAGGTACAAATAAAAGAAGAGGCTTCAGGACATTGGGGCTGGGGTTGTATATCCTGTTAAAAGATATCACTGTATGTCTGGCTGTGGTACCCTGGTGGTATGGATTTCAGGGACAGAGCCAAGGACAGTGGGCAGCTGGTGAAGTGGACATGGGTCTAGAACAATATGATGTGTGTGTATACACCACTGGGAAAAGCACATTCCTCAGCACACCTTCCCTCTAACATGACCATATAGCCAAGAGGAGTAATCATAGAACTAGTGGTGAATATCTTTATAACCTTAGAGTGGAAAAGCCTACCTATTACTTAGAATTCAGAAACCATAAAAAAAAAATCTAGACTATTGGGACTTCTTAGGCAAGACAGAAAAACACCAAAAAAAAAAAAAAAAACTCAAAAACTAAAGCAAAAGACAAAGTAGAGAAAATATTTTCAACAAATATCACAGACAAAATGGCAACTTCATCATATATAAAAAGCTCCTAGAAATCAAAAAACACCAACAACTCATAGAAAAAAAAAAAAGAAATGAATATGAACAGAGTTCATAAAGGAAAAAATACTATGTTTCTTAATCATCACTCATAAAAAAGGAAATGCAAATTAAAACCAGAGGAGATACAGGTTTTTTTGTTGGTTTTTGTTTTGTTTTGTTTTTCTGATGCAGTTTTTTTATGTATTACATTGGCTAAAATTTTTAAAAACTTGATAGATACTTTTTGGCAAGACTCTGAGGGAAACAAGAACACCAACAGAAGGTTACAGGATTGAATGTTACAGTCAGTCAATACTACAAATCCTTGTTAGAATCCTGTCTCTGCCATGAAATTAGCTCTGTAATTATAAATAAGAGGTTTCTTTACTCTAAACCTCAACTTTCTCATCTGTAGATTCCGTAAGTTTTATATTAGGATTATCTAAGGCATATAAAGCTCTTCAAACAATGCCTGGAACAGAATAAGTGCCCAGTAACTATGTTTGTGGTGATGGTAATATTAGTGGGTAGTAGATTTACTGTTGTTGTTGCTATTCTTATTAGCTCATCAGTAAAGAATCAAGTTCGGGATGTTTAGAAATTTAATCATTCTAAATCTGTGATGTTGGGACCATACATCCAACATGGGAACCTGTATTTAGAGAACCCTCCATGGCCAGGTGTGATGGTGCATGCCTATAATCCCACCACTTGGGGATACTGAGGTCAGAGGATTGCTTAAATTCAGGAATTCAAGATTAACAGGGGCAACATAGTGAGATCTCATCTCTACAAAAAAAAAAAAAAATTAGCCCAGTGTAGTGGCGCTCACCTATACTCCCAACTACTTGGGAGACTGAAGCAGAAGGATCCCCTAAGCCCAGGAGGGCAAGACTCTGGTGAGCCATGATTGTGCCACTGTAATCCAGTCTGAGTGAAAGAGTGATACCCTGGCTCAAAATAAAATACTGTAATATATTATTAATTAAAAATAATTTTCAAAATAGAGTGTCCTCCTAACAATAATTTCCAAAAGCCACCTTCCTGGGAAAGTGGTCAGAATATTTTTTTTAGTTGAAGTCTCACTTCGTCAACCAAGCTGGAATGCAATGGGACACTCGTGGCCACCCCAGTGTCAACCTACTGGGTTCTGGTCATCCTTCCGCCTCAGCCTTCCAAGTAGCTGGAACTACAAGCACACACTACCATGACCGGCTAATTTTTGACTTATTGTAGAGGCAAGGTCTAGCCAAGTCACCAGGCTGATCTCAAACCCATGGGCTCAGGCAGTCCACTCACCTCACCCTCCCAAAGTGCTGGGATTGCAGACTGAGCCATGGAGCCCGACCTGTGGTCAGGATATTGAAACCAGGTAATGTTCTATACAACACCCAAGAGCTGACTCTCCTGGTCTTTGGCCGTGGTCAAAATAATCTTGATGCTATTCTTTTTCTTACAGTCTCACGGCCAAATCTAACATATCTCCATCTCATCACCTCTTCCAAGTTTCATTCACTATAATAGCACACATATACTGCACTTGGAAGAAAACAAATGCGAAGAAAGTGAGGCTCAGAGAGCTCAAGTGACTGGCCTAAGGTTGCACAACCAGCAAACACTATTCCTTGCAGTACTAGTATTACCCCTTACCCCATACCTCAGTTGTACTTACACAGCCGAGTCTCATCATCCCACCGTCATTGTAAGCCTGTCAATCCCTGCCCTTACAACCTTGTTGATGGAGGCATCCACTTATTTATTCCTGCATAATTCCCTACCAATTTAAAATTTAGCAATGCAAATTGACTGAATACTAAGTTAGTTTACACAGTGCATGCATCTTTGACCACTTAAAGTCAAGCTCAGCCAGGCTCGGTGGCTCAGCCTGTAATCCCGCGCCTTTGGGAGGCTGAGGTGAGTGGATTGCCTGAGACTGCGGGTTCAAGACCTACCTGGGCAGCAAGACCTCATCTCTACAATAAATCAAAAAATCAGCCGGGCATGGTAGCGCACGCCTGTAATTCTGGCTACGTGGAAGGCTGAGGCGGAAGGATCGCCGGAGCCCAGTAGGTCGAGGCTGCGGTGGCTGGGAGCGGCCACTGCACTCCAGTCTGGGTGACAGAGTGAGACTCCAACTCAAAAAAAACAAAAAAAAGTCAAGCTTGTTGCTTCCCAATATTCTCTCTGTAATAAGCAGAGCTACCATGTGTTGACTTATAAGCCAAACAGTATGTATGCTAGGTACTTTATAGGCACTTTCATATTTAATCTCTATAACAACACTGTAATTTAGCCATTGCTATCCTCATAGACAGCTGAGAAAACTGAGGGTCAGACAGTTTATGTCTATCTCACAATCTCAACATTTTTAACTAGTAACAAGTCAAGAAGTGAACACTGAATTTGAATCTCAAATCCATAACACATTGTCTCCCAATTACTTTTCTGTTTCATCAATTTGCAAAAATCAGGAGGGAATTTAGTATAAAGAAAATATAGGCCAAGCCCAGTGGCCCATGCCTGTAATCACAGCACTTTGGGAGGTCAAGGTGGGAGGATTGCTTGAGCCAAGGAGTTCGAGACCAGCCTGGGCAACATAGCTAGATTTTATCTCTACAAAAAAAATTTTAAAAATTAGCCAGGCATGGTGGTACTCACCTGTAGTCCCAGCTACTCTAGCGGCTGAGGTGAAAAGATCACCTGAGCCCAGGTGGTCGAGGCTGCTATGAGTTGTGATCATGCCACTGCACTCTAGACTGAGCAACAGAGTGAGAGTCTGACTCAAAAAACAGACAAAAGAAAATGTACCATATCCATACAATGGAATATTATTCAGTCTTAAAAAAGAAGGACTTCCTGTCATCTATGACAACATGGATGAAAACGAAAGACAATACACTAGAAATAAGCTAGACCCAGAAGGAAAAATACTGTATTACTCTACTTCAATGAGGTGTCTAAAACAGCCAAACTCAGAAACAGAGAGAAGAATGGTGGATGCCAGCACAGGGGGAAGGAACAGTGAGGGGTGGCTCCTCAAAAGGTGTAAAGTCTCAGTCATGCATGATGAATATGTTCTAGAGATCTCCTGTATAATAGGACGCCAGTACTGTTTTGTTAGGTTGGGCTTGGTGGCTCAGCCTGTAATCCCAGTACTTTGGGAGGCTGAGGCGAGTGGATTGCTTGAGCCTGGGGGTTCAAGACCAGCCCGGTCAACTTAATGAGACCTTGTCTCTACAATAAATCAAAAAATTAGCTAGACGTGGTAGCATGCTCCTGTAGTTCCAGCTACTTGGAAGGCTGAGATGGAAGGATTGTTGGAGCCCAGCAGACTGATGCTGGTGTGGTCGTGAGTGTGCCACTGCACTCCAGCCTGGGCAACAGAGTGAAATTCCAACTCAAAAAAAAAATTGTTAAAAAGGAAGATCTCATGTTAAATATTCCTATGACCATTTTTAAAAGTGGGAGAGAGGGAGAGATTTAGTTTCCCAAAGGACTGTGTGTTGAAACTTAGTGGCAAAAATACTTGACTTAACAAAACCATAATATCTGCAACTGTTAAACAGGTCTCAAATAGTAGCCATCTTATAGTGCTCTCTGGGAATAGGATGACATGGTCCACCCAAAGTGCTCAGGGCCCGGAACATAACAAAGGCCCAGAGAATGTTTATTGTTAATGTTTTTGTTATCATTATTCACAGCATTAGTACTCAAGCACCCAAACAGTCTGCCAAGGACTGATGCCCTCTCATGATATTTCTCTGCATGGCAATCGCTCCCAGCCAGCTAAGGCAAAAAGGCTGACAGGCAAATCAAGACCTCTAACCCCACTTTGGCAAAAGGAACTTTTGATAAACTTCACAATCGAATAAAACATTCAAGGAACCCTGCGGGTTTGAAAAGGCTTCAAGCTAAAAGTTACTAAAACAAGTTATTTTATCATATCTAACAACAGTCCAGCTACAATATCAACAATGTTCTGATTTGTAGAGTGAACAAAGTTTGAGTCAAGTTTTGGCAAGTTTTCTGAAACACTATATTTACATAAATTATATGACACCATAATATGACACATTCCCTTCACGTTAGACTTTTAGCTGCAGGATCATAAAGAGAGTAATTTTTCAGAAATGCTGGAGGGCTTCATTAATTTTCCTAAGGGCTTCTCTTAATCCTTTGATACACAAATCATTCTCGTCTGAAGCACCTGTCCTGTCAACTGGCCTGATGCTACCACATTCCCATCCGTCAGATGCTTGGCTTGTCATTGGAGCCACTCTCCAGCAAAATTTCCATCCACTTTTTGAAATTCTGCATCTTTTGCAAGATTTGCAATTTCACTTTGCAATCCATTTGCACTGAATTTGCATGGCATGGTCAGATACCTACAGCATCTGGCAATCTGTGAGGGTGTGTCCAACAAAGGTATGAATGCACTGATGAGGAGTTATACCCAGGTAAAATGGGTTGGGATGGGCTCAGAGGTGTGGTGGCTCATACCTGTAATCCTGGTACTTTGAGAGGCTGAAGCAGGAGGATTGCTTGAAGCCATGAGTTTAAGACTAGCTTTGGCAACATAGCAAGACCTCATCTCTATAAATAATTAAATAAACAAATAAATAAATGAATAAATAAAATTTGTAAAGTAAATAGATAAATAAAAATACTGGGATGTTTGCTGAGGAATATAAGTGATGAGCTTATTGGTAATTATTTTTATATCACAACAATATGTGCTTCTCTGCACAACTCTGTGCAATACTGACTCATAAAATAAATTCTCAATTATCAGGATTCCCTAAACTTTGTTTCTAACCCCTAAAAGCACAGTATATCATCTGGTGTGGTGCTAATTCTCCTGATTTGAGCCAGACTAAATTTATACCCATAAAAATAAATATTTATTGACAAAGCCCTCCAGATATTAGATCCTTTTCTATTGCTTCACATGAATTATTTAGTTCAGACTTGCTGGAATTGTATTAATGTCAAAAAATTAAGTAATATCCCAATAATAATTCCTAATCATTGACTAGGACTGAGCATTAAGCAAAGGGTGTTTATATGCACAGAATCTTCATTACATAAGCATATATTATCCAACTCTAACAGAGTAATGAGGCTATATTGAAAAGCAAAAAGCCATTTATAATATAAGAAAGAATTGAATGGACACATAAAATTAATACCCAATCTAACCTCATTCCCACATAATTGACTCATTTGGCGACCTAGAACAAATAATTTCACCTCTCTTGTCCTCAGTTGCCTCATGTGCTATAAACTAAAGACAAAATTATCCAAAATTGGAGATTTTTCACATTAACTGAGATGAAATATGGAAAAGCTGTTCAATCAGTAAATTGAGTTAAAAAGAGAGATACTTGCAAGCAGAACCAAGGTTGTCCATCAGTATCAGTTTTCCTTTTCTAATGTATTGATAGAATTTTAGTTGGGCTGCCCATTTCCTGGCTCCCTTGCAGCTAGGTGGGAACATTTGATTGAGTTCTGGCTAATGGCACACAGAAAAATGGGTTTAATCTCTGGGTTATGCCCTTAGAGTGAAAGAGCTTTTCTTTTTATCTTCATTTTCCTCTTTCCACTGTCTAGAATACAGACTAGGTGGTGAATTATCTAGAAAAGTGTCAACAATAAAAATACCCTAAGGATGATGAAGAAAAAAGAAGGCTGAGCTCCTGAAAACTCCAAGATACAGAGCTAGTCCAGTCTCTTATGTGAAGGAGAAATAAGTGTCTATCTTGTTTAAACTGTGGTTATTTGAAGTTGCTCCTCTAACAACTGAACTGTACCTCAGATATTCCTCTTATGAGCTACACAATTAAAAACACCTTCTTTATGCAACTCCCATGTGCAAGACAAAGAAATAGAAAGAAATGCTGAGGAGAGGCTAAAAAGGTGGGTTCTGAAGTGAGATTACCTGTCTTCAAATCCAGCTCTACCACTTCCTGGCAATATGATAAGCAAAAGTCATTTAACCTGTCTAACACTTAGATTGTTAATCTTTAAATTAAGTGGCTTCCTCATGGGATTTATGTAAGGTTTAACAAGATAATACATGGGAAGAAAGTAGCACAATGGTTGACATATCAAACATCAGCACATTAGACATTATTATGGCAGAAAAAGGTGTCTTCTTCAGAGGTGGAAGACACATTCCAATGCTAAACTCAGTTTGGGGATCTAAAGTGAAAGTGATGCCATTGGAAACTCATTCACCCAAATTTTTGTTTATCTACTAAGTCAATTTCTTTCTGAAATGTGACTTGGCTTTCTTTTGGCAAGTTCTCAAATTTTTAGTTGCAAAAAGAAAATTATTGGCTGCTTGCATTTATTCTTTTGAAAAGTGTTTGTTCATGTCTTTTGCGAATTTTTTTTTTTTTTTTTAGTTCGAGTCTCACTCGGTTGCCCGGACTGGAGTGCAGTGGCCGCTTCCGGCCACCGCAGCCTCGCCTGCTGGGCTCCGGCGATCCTTCCGCCTCAGCCTTCCGAGTAGCCGGAATTACAGGCATGCGCTACCACGCCCGGCTGATTTTTTGATTTATAGTAGAGATGAGGTCTCGCTGCCCAGGCGGGTCTCGAACCCGCGAGCTCAGGCAATCCACTCATCTCAGCCTCCCAAAGGCGGGGGTTTACAGGCTGAGCCACCGAGCTCGGCTTCTTTTGCGAATTTTTAATGGGGTCATTGTTTTTTCTTGTTGATTCATGTAAGTTCCATATACATTGTGAATATTAGCCCTTTGTCAGGATCGCAGTTTGTAAATATTTTCTCTTATTCTATAGTTTGTCTATTTACTCTGTTGATAGTTTCCTATGATGGGCAGAATCTTTTTAGTTTAATTAGATACCACTTGTCAATTTATGCTTTTTCTGCATTTACTTTTGAAAACTTGGTCATAAATTCATTGTCTAGGCCAATGTCCAGAAGAGTGTTTCCTGGGTTTTCTTCTAAGATGTTTATAGTCTCAGGTCTTGCATTTAAGTTTTTAATCCATCTTAAATTAATTTTTGTACATGGTGAAAGGAAAGGGTTCAGCTTCAGTCTTCGGCATATGGATAACCAGTTTTTCCAACACCATTTATTGACTAGGGTGTCTCTTCTTCAGTATTTATTTTTCAACATTGTCATAGATCAGTTGGTTGTAGGTGAGTAGCTTTCTTTCTGGGTTCTCTATTCTGTTCCCTTGACGTATGTGTCTATTTTTGTAAGAGTACCATGCTGTTTTAGTTACTATAGTTTTGTGGTAAAGTTCGAAGTCAGGTAATATGATGCCTTTTGTTTTATTCATTTGACTTAGGATTGCTTTTGTTATTCAGGCTTTTTTTTGTTTCCATATGAATTTACATATTGGTTTTTCTAGTTCTATTAAAAAATGGTGCTGGTAGTTTAATAGGGATTATGTTGAATCTGTAGATTGCATTGGGCAATATGAACATTTTAATGATATTGATTCTTCCAATCCATGAGCACAGAATGTTTTTCCATCTGTTTGTGTCATCTTTTAATCCTTTCAGTGGTGTTTTCAGTAGTTCTTGTAGAGATCTTTCATATAATTGGTTAGATGCATTCCTAGGTATTTTATATGTATGCACTTCTACTGTAAATAGTGTTATGTTCTTGATTTGGTTCTCAGCTTGAACGTTCTTGGTGTATAGAAATACAAATGATTTTTGAAAGTTGATGATGTAACTCAAGTCTTTACTAAAGTTGCTTAAAAGATTTAGGAGTCTTTTGTTCGAATCTTTAGGACTTTCTAGATAGATAATCATTATCTGTGAAGAGAGATAATTTGACTCCCTCTTTTCCTAAATGGATATCTTATATTTCTTTCTCTTGCCTGACTGCTCGACTAGAACTTCCAGTACTTTGTTAAATGGGAGTGATGAGAGTGGACATTCTTGACTTTTTCCAGTTCTTTTGTCTATTCAGTATGATGTTGGCTGTGGGTTTGTCATAGAAGACTCTAATTATTTGTAAGGAATATTCTTTTGATGCCTAAATGGTTGGCAGTTTTTATCATGAAGAGATGTTGAATTTTATCAAATGCTTTTTCTGCATGTATTGAGATGATCATGTGGTTCTTTTTTTTAGTTCTGTTTATGTGGTAGATCATGTTTATTGATTTGTATATGTTGAACAAACCTTGCATCTCAGGAATAAAGCCCACCTGATTATAGTGAATGATCTTCAACATCACTAATCATCAGAGAAATAAAAATCAAAACTACAATGAGATATCATCTCACATGAGTCAACTATTATTAAAAATTCATGAAACAAGAGATGTTGGTGAGGTTGCAAAGAAAAGGGAATGCTCAGGTACTATTGGTGAGAATGTAAATTAGTACAACCACTATCAAAAACAACATGGTGATTTCTCAAAGAACGAAAAAATAAATTTACCAGTTAACCCAGCAATTCCACTACAGGGTATATACCCAAAAGAGCATAAATCGTTCTACCAAAATTACACCTGCACTCATGTTTATCACAGCACTATTTATAATAGCAAAAGCACAGGACCAAGTTATGTGCCTATCAATGGTGGATTGAATAAAGAAAATGTGGTACAAATACACCATGGAATACTACACAGTCATAAAAATGAATGAAATAATACCCTTTGCATCAACATGGATGCAGCTGGAGGCCATTATTCTAAGCAAATCAACGCAGAAACATAATGCAAATATCATGTGTTCTCACTTGTAAGTAGGAGTTAAACATTGAGTACACATGAACATGAAGATTGTAACAGATGTTGAGGAATCATAAAAGGAGGGAGGAAGGGAGGCAGGAAAGGTTTGAAAAGCTATCTATTGGGTAGCATGCTCACTATTTGTGTGATGGTTCAATAGAAGCCCAAACCCCACTATCACATATTATATCCATGTAACAAACCTGCACGTATACCCCTTGAATCCAAAATTAAAAACAAAGTAGATTATTTTAGGAAAGAAAAAGAAAGAGACTTGGAAGATTATCATCTTTCACCCTTTAGATTTACTTTGTGTTTGGGAGATGCTGTCAAGGGTACAAGTAGGGCAAGCAAGGGTTGACTCTCTGGGTTTACATGGTGTCAAGGGTTGTCTTTCTGAGGTTTACCTGTTCCTTTTACCCCACGTGCTAGCTATGTGCCTGCTTACTTTCAGATTATTTCCTTTCTCTGTTCTCTTCAAAATCACAGGAAACTACTCTCTCAAGCTCCTTTGTCTTCTGGCTTTCTAGTAGGCTCAGCCAATAAGAGGCTCTGGTGGAAAACTAGAGTGAGGAAAGAGGAAGTAGCCACAGTACTTCTCACTCCACACACTCATCCTATTTTGGTAACAGTTACAGACACTAAATAATACTGGCTACACTTGAAATTTCTGGCTCCCAGACACCAGTAGTTCAAATTCCTCTTTTTGCCCCCTATTCCTAGGGTCAGTAGTGACTTTTTGCTATTGATAACCTAGAGGTTGTTTCACTTTCCACTATTTGCTTCCTTATTTCCTCCATCACCCATAGATTCAAGCACCTGCATTAAATCATCTCGACTTGAAAGACCTTTAATTATGTCTGTTTCCTCTCTAGACCCTAACAGTTGTAAACTAGTAACTACAGCATCGAATTTACTGTCTTAGATGGGGATTCAATGTCTATTTGTTGAATAAAGGAATACTTGGAGCAGTGAGCTGCTAATATAATCACTCTGAACTGAATCCTCTGACCACTCTAAGATCTGTAAGGCTGAAAACACCTTTTATAAGATGTTCACTGCTGCTTACAAAGGCTCTCAGCTGGTTAGATCACTGAATGCATCAAAACATTCATCTTTCATAACCTCATTTTTGGTCTGGTTTCCCAGAGTAGTAAATCCCAAACCCTCGGCTCTTCAACTCCCAAAATCAGTGAAAAACTTCTTCTGGGCACCTTCTGGTTATAGGATGACCTTGCTGAGAGCAGGGTAGATGAGGGGACTGGAAGAGGAGAGGGTGTAGAGGACAGTATAACTTCTCCGAGAAGCTGTTTATATCCAGACAGCCTTGACACTGCTGGGGAGCAGCAGAGGGTTTGCAATATTTGTAAATATCTGTTTGGTCCCAAGAGTTCTCTCCCATGGAAACAGCTAATAAACCAAGCTGCCTGAGTTTATTCCTCATGCCAAGACACATTCCAGGGTCTGATTACACTGTTGTTTTATTGTGGAAAAGGAGAGAGAAAGAGAGTTCAGGGGGCCAGAGACGTGATGGGGGACTCAGAGTTGAAAGCAGGAAAGTTAGTCTTCCAGGTTGATGAGGCTTTTGTCACAAAGCGTCAAATCTAGAAATGAAAATTAGAATTGGCACTAGCTCTCACCTTTTCTGACACAGGAATTGCCCTCTTGACTTGAAGCTCCAAACTGTTTAGGCACATCTGGTTAAGCAAGCAGTCACTTTACCAAGTCACCAAACAAAACCTGGAAATGGCAAGTGGGTAGGAAAGGACCTGGCTGTCCCCAGAGAAAATAGTAACTCCAGGGAACTGCTGATCTGTGGACCACACTTCTAGCGGCAAGGCAAAATGTTCATCTCTTGTTTATGTTTAACAGTTAAGAAGCTCAGTATCCAAAGCAGAGAGGTAGCTTCCATGTGGCCATGGATAATGCATGTCCAAGGAAAAGTCACTGGTCCAACCCAGGCTCCACTAGAGTATTCCCCCTTATCGAGGCAACAACAGGTTTTCCACCAAATGCTGAAATGTGTGCCCTGGAGGGTTCTTGGATATTATCTGACTTGTCTCTGAAGATTCCATTTGCTTGTTAAGATTTTGTGGGGAAAAAAAAGACAAATGGAGATTAACTTTGCTACTTGCAGGAGATGAATTTAAATTACTAAGGAACCATATTGTGAGTGTGTGATTTCAACTATTACTTTTTTCCATTTCATCCAAGCCAACAAGCTCACATCACTTTTTGTGATGACATTGTAACTAGAATTATTGATTTTTAGACTTGTAGGTGACTTTGAAGTTCAACCCCCTCCATAATAACAATAATATGAACCATTTACCAAGTACTTACTTTGGGTTGTGTGCACTGGCCTAAGTCCTTTAATTATTTTATTCCTATGATAGCCTGGAACAAAGTGAATTTCTAAGAATGCCAATCTCACACTATGCTCTGCAAATGAAAGATTCTGTAGTCCAAAAATGTTTTCAAAAAGTGTGTCTCACTAACTCCTTCCCAGGAAGTTAAAATCAAAATGCACATGGGCATACAATGAACACTAGGAAATTCTGCAGTTTAAAAAAAAAAAACACTACATTACATTTTTAAATACAAGTTGTTTCCAAACATCTTTGTCTGTGCACTTCTTATTTTCTGAAATTCAATTAGCATTCCGCTCCATTTCAATTAGTTAGATAGCTCAAACGTATATTAATATCCACAAGCATATTTGATTAAAATGAAGAAGGCCTTATGTATCTTAGAAAAGCGTTTTCAATGGTCAGGGTTATTAATTAGCAGCTGCTGAACACTTTCTTAACCAGAAAAATGATGGCTGAGATCCAGCCATTTTGTTAAGAGATTTAAGATCCCTTAAATGAAGTTTCTGAGTGAATATATGGGATATCTTCAAACACATCACTCGCTCCTCACCCTTGCACAAGTCAGGCTCAGATGCATTATAATCGATATTTAAACAACTACAAAGGTGAAAGCTGACCCTGAGCGTTCTTCCCAGACTTCCCCACAGTCCACTCGAGATGTTATCTGCAAGGAGTAAACAGGCCCGTCCCCAAAGTCTTGGCCACCCTGGTGTGATACCAAACAGCTGCTCCGAGGCCCTTGAAGCCAGCTCCATCCTTCTCCTGTTGAACTTACAGCAAGTTGAGCTTCCTGGCGGGGCTTCTCTTTGAAGTTCAAGAGGGCCCTGTGTATGGTATGTGTGGGAAGGAAAACTAAGATTCATCTCTCATGAAGCCATCTTTTCCATGAGAATAGAATCTTTCAGGAAAAAGAGGTCTAACTCAGCAGTTCCAATAATAAAAACGGCAAATGGTAACTCACATGGCCTTCAGAAAGCACTAACTGGTGTCAAGCATAGGACCAAGTGCTGTCCTGTTTAAGTTCTTACTATGATACAAGTTAAAAACTGTAATGGTTCTCTTTTGACAGATGAGGAAACTGAGGTTCGGAGACTTGTCCAAGGTCACAATGCAAGTGAGTCAGGTTTTAGTTTGGGTCAGAATGAATGTCTTCCTTCCAAAACTGGTTGAAACAGTGGAAACAAATGTCAACTCTGAAGAATGACAGAGTAGGAATGGAGGCTGAGGAGGCCAGAGACCTCTGAATGTCTGCCCTCTGGGATTATATGGGCCTTTCTCACCCACAGCAGAATCATTCTCGTTTTTCACATTTATGCCCCCTTCATCATACTATGATGTATATGTTTGCTTGTTTGTGTCTTTCCCACACTAAACTGAGAGTTCCTTGCAGCAGGCACTGAGGCTATTAGCCTTTGACCAGGTAGCAATGAGTGTGATGACAGCTGTCAGTTCTGAAGGGCTTATCATGCACCACACCCCAGGGATGATATCAAGCCCATGGGTAACAACTGGTACCCATCCTGACTGTCTAAGCCCAGGCTGTGCTAAGTGCTAAATAATTTCAATATGACCCTGCCAAGCACAATGCTAAGTGTCTTTGCCTGTCTTTTTATGCTGAGTCTTCACAGCAACTCTGTGAGTTGGCTACCGTGGCCAAACCCATTTTACTGATGAGAAAATTGAGGCCCAGAGAGGCAAGATTATATCAGAAACGCCAAAAAAAAGTATACACATTTTAAGAGATGCTATCTATGTATTACTTTTCAAAGTAAAATTGAATTACAGTAGCAATGTGTAGTATGATGATCACTCAAAAGATGGCGTTAACCAAATGAATGCTAGCGTAACCATGCAACAGGTAGAACAGTCAAAAAAAATGGCCAAAGCATGGTTGTCATTCAAGGAGCACAAGATAATTTTGAAGTGGCATTTGAAATTTGAGAATATTGTGGAAATACAATGACAATGGAGGCGTGCGTATGCAACAGAACCTCCAACACTAACAATTGCACACATTCGTAATAAGTTTGAGACACATGATGACGTGGTACTGAATGTGATGTGCACAAGGGAAGATCTGGGAAGTCTCACACTGCAATTAGTCCTGCAGTAGTTTGCCATAATCGGAAGTGCCTGGACGCTGGTGGTAACCACTTTGAGCACCTCTTGTAATTTCAGAAATCAAACATAACTTGTATTCATCTTTTGTTATAGTACATATTATTATGATTTTAATAAAACTTTTTCCTTTCTTAAAATGTAAATACTTTTTTTGCACACTCTATCTTTGCCTGAAGTCATCCACTTCATCCATAGCGGATGAGCTAGTTTCTAGCTAACTAGAATTAGCCTGAAAAACAGTGCATTTATGCATCCATTCATTTATTCATTTGTTTTCTCGACTGAATTAATGAAGAAAATATCTAATAAAAAATATGCACTGAGCATAGTATTCATTATCTATAGCTTCATAACAAATCCCCTTAAAACTTAGGGGCTTAAAACAAAACTAAATATGAAAACTAAGCATTTATAAACTTAAATGTGATCTTTTTTGGAAAAGAGGTATTTGCAGATGTAATCTAGTTAATATGAGGCTGTACTATTGCAGTGTGCTCTTTTGCAGTATAACTGGTGTCCTTCAAAGAAGAGAGAAATTCAAACACATGCAAGAACCCAGTCACAGGAGAGAAAACCATGTGAAGATGGAGACAGAGATTGGACTGATGCAGCTACAAGCTAAGGAATGCCAAGGATGGCCGGACACCATCAGAAGCTGGAAGAAGCAAGAAGAAATTCTATCCAGAGTTTGAGCAGGCACATGACCCTCCTGATGCCTTCATTCCACACTTCCACCTCCAGAACTGGGAGACAATACATTTCAGTTGTTTTAAGCTACTCAGTTTGTGGTGTTTTGTTGCAGAAACCCCAGGAAGCTAATACAATACTCAAATGTTGGAAAGAAACTTCAGGTTCATGTACAGCCCAACATTTCCATTTCCTCCATGAGCAAACAGATGAGACCCAGGAGAGGAAGGCACTTGCCCAAGTTTGCCCTGCAGATGTGTGCCAAGCCAGGCCTAATGTCCCAGTCCAGGGCTTAGAAGACACCTCTTTTTGTTTCTTGTCATTATCAGGCTCCAGTCATCCTCAATGCTGTTATCATTTATTATTTTCCTGCAAGTAAGAAAGAGGCTCAGGAGTCCATGTTTTCCAACTCCACCAGGCGGTCTGTTTTTGCTGGCTTTGCATGAAAACGGCAAGACTGTTGGCTCTGCAGGGCCACAGCCTGGCTTGGGGTGTGATGTGAGTTGTAAGTACAATGACAAACGGCTCCAGGAATGACCCTGGGCACAGTCTAGTGGAGTGAACCAAAAAAACCACAGCACATCAAGAACACCTACTAGTGCCATGTGGTTTCTTAACACTGCTCGCTGCCCTCCTTGCCAGGGTGCTTGTGAGCCCTGCAGGACTTTTTAAGTCTTTCTATCATTCCTTGAAGGGGAGGAAAGGGAATGAGGGAGGAAGAGAGGGTTTCTGCTTGAATCCATTTTAGGGCATAGGATTATTAGTCTTTTTTATGCCAGCTCTGATTCAAAGGTATGTAATCTTTGTTGTGCTCAAATGACATAAAGGATGACTCAAGTGACAATAACAGGAGGTGGAAGAAATAAAAAGCTGAATCAGGCAACATTTAGGTACTGGAAATGGATGGGACTAGAGTCATGAGCCGGCCTCCTTGGAAGTGGCCTCTCTGGAGGGTAGACACATGGGCTGAGCCCTCACAAATGACCTTTCCTCACCTTCAGCCATGATGCTGGCCTTCAGGAAATGTGATAACCTAAGCCTGCTACCTGTCCTTGTAGCTTGAGCATCTAGCTGGGGACATTGGAGCCCTGATGTAATTCAGGAGAAATTTGGGGATCCCTCTACAGACAGATGCAACATGCTGAGACAGACCTTGACTCTGAAGTCAATGAAAGCCAAGTTTCAGTCCTGGCTCAGTTGCTAATTTGCTATAGGACAAAGTCAATTCACCCTTCTGAACTTCAGGTTCTGTTTTTGTAAAATGGAATTTTAATACCTTCTGTGGGCAGGGTGTGGTAGCTCATGCCTATAATTCCAGCACTTTGGGAGGCTGAGATGAGAGGATTGCTTGAGCTCAGGAGTTCAAGACCAACCTGGTCAACATAGTGAGATCTTGTTTTACAAAAAAAAAAAAATGTAATTAGCCAGGAGTAGTGATGCCTGCCTATAGTTGCAGCTACTTAGGAAGCTGAGACAGAAGGATCACCTGAGCCCAGGAGGTCAAGGGTGTGGTGACCCGTGATCATGCCATTGCATTCCAGCCTGGATGACAGAGTGAGATCCTGACTCAGAAAAAAAATTGATACTTTCTGTGGAGGGTTGTGAAGCATAACCGTGAAACTGGGGACCCTGAAGTCAGATGACCAGTGGATATATAACCTGGACACCCTCACTTGCCAACTGGGAAATTTGGGGGAAGACTCTTCAACTCTCTGTGGCTCCTTTTTCTTATCCCCAGCATAGGCCTTCAGTGGATGCTGTAGAGACATGCCCATGTCTTGTCTACACCACTCTTGTGTAGGCCAACCCAATGACTTCTGTCTGTGAACACTTATGACTCTTTGCCTGAGGGACTTATTTGGCCTACACATGGGACAGTCTGGGAATGCTGGGATTATGATTCCTGAACAAGCCCTGCACTATGATTGACTAGAGCTGGGGCCTGACTACCTCAACTTCCTCGCCATCTGGTGAGACAACTCTGGGGCGCATTCTTCCTAGAGATCCTCACAGGTTCTGTACCCAAGTTGCCCACAGGAGGGATGCCGATGACACGATGACACAGGGCAAGGGCTGAGGCGTGACTAACTTCTTTCCTTTCCCACTCCCTTGGAGAGGCTTTTTTGTTTCTTGCATTGACCACTTCAACTCACATCCTGCCTCAGGGACTGTTCCTGCAGGAGCCTGATCTCAGACCTGTCGTGTAAAGTGACTCAGGATGAAATGGACGAACAGAGTTTGGCACACAGTAAGGTCATGATAAAGTTCGTCTGATCATTGTGAGAATGTAGATCAGCTGGCACATGCCATGTATAAAGCACCTTAGCACAATGCAAGACACAAAGTCAGGCCTGGAATCATGACTGTGTCATTTTGCAAATGTGGAAGCTAAGGCTCGGTGGCTTCGAGTAACTTTTCCGAGGATGAATTCGGTCATGGGTGGGGTTTGCCTGTAAACCCAGATTGGACCTGCTTCTTAGAACCTCTTTACAGAGACAGAAGGAGAAAAACTGTGGCTCTAAGGACAGTGCTAACATCAACTCCTGAGCCTCTCTTTCCTTGGTCTGCTGAGAATTCAGGAGCTTGGACAAAAGCAGCTTTGGAGTCTCTAGCCCTGCAGATATGAGACATGTAGAAACAAAGCATGTCTCTAAGTCCTGGCTGTTGACCCTTCCCCAGAGCCATTCATCATCTTGAACAGGGATCTTATGCACGCTGTATGCCAATCACCTCTTCAATTACCTCTCGGGAGGAGGGAGAAGCCCAGTGGTATCTGATGTCCCATTTGATTTAGGGTAAGTCACACTTAAGAGGGCATCTGAGGTTAAAGAACACGGAATTCTGGGCCTGTTTATAAATCAACAGGCTTGAGGTTTTCATTATTCACCTTCTAGAGCATGGAGCGATATGACTCACTGGATCATAAAAGAGATCAAATAGCTTTGTTGCTAATAATTCTTTCCCTGACCCATTCTCTGGCACATTTGGTTTGTAAACAGAGTTTTAATGGCATCCCTTGGACATAATAACATCATTTCTTTATAGCACCTTGGCCGCCTAGCCACTCTTGGCTGTAATCGGGTTTAGGTTTAAGCCTCCCTCATTTGTGAGAGCTAATGTTGTTTGGTGTTTTAAGAACTACTTAGGGCCAGGGATATTGCCCTTTGAAAGGATTGAACCAGCTTTTTTCAGAACACAGCAGTCTAGTGAATCTGGCTTCGAGGACCCGGAATCTTGAGATGCTTGATTTCTGCCCCCACCCTACTTCCCCAGGGAAGACCCTTCCTCTGCAAGTCCTCAGTGACCTCAAAGTTGGTCTCTAAAAGTGCAGAGGATGTCAAATCAGCCCTTGAAGCCACATGTCATTGTATGGACAAGACAGGACTGTTCATTAACTATCACACACAAAGACACTCTGGGCTTGGAGACCACAAAAGGATGGCTTGGTGATCACAAAACTGTGAAAAAAATGTGGAAAAAGTTGAAGGAGGTCATTAAAAAGTTTAGAAAACACCCTTCACGACCGGCATTCCCAAGCTTCAAGCGTTTCTGGACCACTCTACAATGTAAGCCAGATCTGAGCACCTCTTTTATTATTATTTACTTTATATATTTTTTGGCTTAAATTGACTCACTTTACACACTTTTAAATGTGTGCCATAAATAGGAAGTAATCATAAAAAGGAATACGGCTCCACAATCCCTAATCCAAAATCCCCAGGGCCAGATACATTTCAGAATTCAGATTTTTCCAGACTTTAGAAAGGAAACATGCACATACACCCTCAGGATTCCACTCCTGATTAGATACATTCAGAGTTTTGGTGCATAACCTATTCACATTTACATTAAGACAGATTTGTTTAGTAGTGATGATCATCATTGTATAAAAATGAAAATTTTCTTGTTTAATTTACACATTGTAATTTTACATATTTATGGGGTACAAGTTGATGTTTCAATACATGCATATATAATAACCAAATCAACTCATGCCTTTATCGTTTCTCTGTGATGAGAACATTCAAAAGCATCTCTTCCAGCCACTTTGTAATATGCAATACCTTACTGCTAACTCTAATCACCCTACTGTGCAACAGATCACCAGTACTTATTCTTCCAATTTTATTGTTACTTTGTACCCATTGACCAAACTCTTCCCATCTTTCCCTATCCCTGCTGCTCCTCTCCAGTCTCCGGTAACCATGCTGTTCTACTCTCTCCTTCTAAAACTGTTTTTAGATTCCACATACAAGTATGGGTGAGATCATATGGTATATGTCTTTCTGTGTCTGGCTTATTTCAGTTAAGGCAATACTCTGCAGGTTCATCCATGTTAATGCAAATGACAGGATTTCATTCTTTTTATGGCTGAATAATATTTCATTGTGCATATATTCCATGTTTTTAAAATTCATTTATCCATTGCTGGACACTTGGATTGATTTCATATCATGGCTATAGTAAAGAAGGCAACAATAAACGTGAGAATACAGATATCTCTTTAACATAAAAAATTTACTTCCTTTGGATATATACTCAGTAGTGGGATTGCTAAATTATAGGGCATTTCAATTTTTAATTTTTGAGGAACTTCCATACTGTTTTCCATAATGGCTGAACTAATTTACAATCTTACCAACAATGTGTATGTGTTCCCATTTCTCCACATCATCGCCAACTTTTGCTTTCTTTCGTCCTTTTGATAATAGACATTCTAACTAAAGTGAGGTAATACCTCATTAAGGGTTTGATGTACATTTTCCTGGTGATACTGATGCTGAGGATACCTGTTGGCCACATGTATGTCTTCTTTTGAGAAGTGTCTATTAAGATATTCTGCTCATTTTTTTTTAATTGGGGAATTTTTGTTTTTGTTTTAGTCTGTGTTTTTTTGTTTTGTTTTTGCTATTGAGTCGTTTAAGTTCCTTATATATTCTGTCTATCAGCCCCTTGTAAAATGGATAGCTTGTAACTATTTTCTCCCATTCTGTAGGTTGTCTCTTTTCTCTTTTAATTGTTTCCTTTGCTGTGCAAAGGATCTTTAGGCTTATGTAATCTAATTTAAGACAGATTTTTAAAAGCCTATAAATAATGTCATGTCTGTTTGAGTTAGGTACGGCTAATAAATGGCTTATGAAAAAAATTGTATTTTCAGAGAGTTTAGGGTTTTGCAATTCACATAAAGGATTATGAACCCATAAAGTGAGGGTGAAACAAGTGTGATTAAGTTCCAGCAGATATGGTAGCATCCCTACAGAAATGAGCCAGAGTGGACTATGCTTTCACATTCTAGGATCAGTGTGAGTCTCTCTCATAGCTTCAATGGGAAGGATTGGATGAGAAACAAACAGATAACAGCTTACTCAGAATGGATTTCAATGCTGCTTGATGCGGACAGTGGATACCTGAGGTCCCATCCAGGAGCCTTCATGGCATTCATCCCTTACGCAGGGCGATGCCTGTCTATAAAGAATGTGAGTTGTTCAGTAAAACTTGCTAACCATCGTGGCATAAATAAGTCTTAAAAAGCACCTATTCCAGAGTTGGCAAACGTCATTTTATTTTAAAAAAAGACAGTATATGTTTTAGACTTTTTAGATAATGTAATCTGTTGTAGTGCAAAAGCAACCTTAGGGTTCCCTAAACAAATGGGCATAACTGTATTCTAATAAAACTTTGTTTACAAAAAGCAGGGAGTGGGCCATGTTTTGTCCAGCCTTTCACTTAACACATGAGGAAACTGACACAAGAAAAGAAAGTGACTCAGGGTGATGAGCGGCAGAGCCAGAACGAGAAGCCGGTCATCTGAAGAAATACAAGAAGAGAGAAAACCTTGCCTCTAGTCTTCATCCTGGAAGATAATTTTAAGGAAAAGTTTCTTAGCAGGCATTCTCCATATTTAAACAAGAAGTAGCAAGCTTAAAGTTAAGCAGAAGTGGGGGGTTTCCATGGCTATTTAAAAGAATGTACTTAGTACTGAGGATAAAATGCTTGAAAGGACAACTGAGCAAATCTGTAAAGAGTCCATCTTTAGATATCTTAAGCAGGAGAATTACCAACTAGAATTGATCTGACTGGAATTTTCCTGCCCTGGGAAAAGGAGATTTCAAGCTTCCTTGTGGTTATAGAAGAATCGGAACTGTTTAGGGAAGGGTGGGAATCAAAGAGGACTTAATCTAAAAGGCTTTAATCAGGAGGGCATGACTTCTCTACTTCATTCAATTTAACAGATATTGATAGAACTCCAACCTTGTCCCAGGCACTGTGCAAGCCTTGGTGAGATGGAAATAAGTATGCAATGTGGTCCCTGCTCTTAGGAAATTTACAATTATGAAATAATATGAGAACTTTTCATTTTCAGGGAATAAGGTCTTACAGTGCTAGAGAAAAAGTAGTTGTTCAGCTTTCTCAAGAGAGAAAACAGCTTTCAGTGTGTCACATTTGTGGCAAAGAGAACAGCAGTGGACAGAGGAAAGTATGGGAAGGGCCCTATCACTGTCCAATCAGAACTGCCTGGTGAAACAGCCTTTGGTAGTTTCCGTGGTTTCCCAAAGCGTGACTATGTCAACAGTGAAGGTTGTATCACCGAGTCTCCTTCCAAGAGGCTGTGGGACTCTCTCCCATTCGAGTTCAGGGAAGAGGCTTCTATGAGAGAGATGAGCAAGGAGTAAAAAGAGAGAGTTAAGGAAACAGGTGGAGAAAGAGTTTAAGGAGAAAAAAACAGAACAGTCAGAGAAGACAGGGTGTGGGAAGAAGGACAAGGTGAGAGAAAGAGAAGATTTGAGTGGGGAAGAGAAAGATGGAAGAGGGAGACAAGAGGAAAAGAAGGAAAAAGAAGAGGAGAGATGAGGAGAAGAGAGGGACAAAGACAAAAAAAGGAAGGGGGAAGAATATTCTGGAAATTGCTTTTGATTCCAACCACAAAGGGCACAGAGTGGGTATGATGTGGACAATTAGAGGCATCTGCTCCCTTGGGGAAGGCATGGGGAGGCTTCAAGTGGGGGAGTGGTGTAATTTAATTTATATTGCAAGATCTCTCTGCCTTCCATGGGAAGGGTTAGCTGAAGGAGGTAAAGTGAGAACAGCCAGGGGGCTGTTGCCATTGTCTGGCAAGAAAGTTGGAAGAAAGGGCACAGACGAAAATGTGTGAGAAAGTCTGTCCTTGGATGGTGAGGAACTGTGGGGCTCAAGAATGAGTTAAGACTTGTATCTATGTCTCTGGGTTCAGGAACTTGGTGTTTACTGGGATGAGAAGCACCAAAAAAAAAAAGATTATTTACAAGGGAAAAGAAGTCCCAGGAACAGCTTTTTAAGCAGAGGAAAGGAAGAGGAGAAAGAGAACTGCACCATCCATCTCGTTTGATCTTTTCAACAAGGCTGTGTGGTTGGCATTCTATCCCCATCCTACAGATGTAAAAACATGAGCATCAGAGAAGTTAAAACAATTGGTCTAAGGGCACACAGTTGTGGATCCAAACTGTCTCCCTAGCTCCAATGTCTGTAACCAATTTTCACTATCAAAAACACATAAACTGAAAGACATATGTAACCCATGCCTTCGACCTGAGGCATCACATATGGGAAATGGGGTAGGAGGAGGGCTATAATCTGGTAGTGAATGTAAATGAATCCCAGGTCTCTTTGGACACCAGATGGTGGACACCTGGTCTCTAGTTTCTGCAAGCCCAGGCCTTGCCAACAGGTGGGACCCCCAAAACAGAGGATCTAGAGGGATCCCTTATTTTATCATTCCAGGAGAGAGGAAAAGAGAATCTATGTTCAGGCTGTTATGTCCTGTAGGGCCTGGTTGGCATCTGGGAAAATCAATCCTTCTGGAAGGAAATGAAGCAGGGCAGTCCAGTTCCTAGGATTAAATCCCTCTCACCTGGAAGCCTTCTGCCAAATGACCCCAGGGAAGAGTCGATCCAATGAAAGGCGGGATCCCTCTCCAAGCTAAACTTACTTCTGGGGCAGCATGAGTCCCTGGGAGGCCAGAAGAGCCACCTTGATGGGGGCAGAGCAGTGAGAGGAAACTCAAGGTGGCAAGGATAATAACAGCTCACCGCGGTGGCACCTTTCATCAGGAGCTCTCAAAGCCGTTTACCACCACCCAGTTAATTTTCTCAACATCCACTATACCACCAGTCCCCAAAGAAGGTGTCATTATCGTCCTTTTATGAGCAAGAAGACTAAGAGGTTAGTTGGCTGGCTTGCAGCCACAAAACAGTGGCAAGGTAGAAGCTAAATTTGGAATGATTGCCTTCCTCTGATTGCAAGGAACTAGAGAGAAAAGACCCATTTGCAGGAGGAGCCCCAGATTACCACTCTTAATCAGTCATTTACTCATCACTTTTTTGTCCATCCATCAATTCATCCATGCTTCCATCCATCTATCCATTCATTTACTCATCTATCTTTCCACCATTCCTTCCTTCTACTTGTGTTCCTTCATCCATTCTTCTTCCCACTTATTCATCCATCCATTTATCTCCTTTCATTCATTCACTCATTCATTCATTCATTTAACTACATTAATTGCGGTTCTGCTACATGCCAAGCACTGTGCAACGGCTGGGAATTACAACTATGGCCAAACTAAAGTCCTGTCCACCATTCAGTGATTCTCTGAATAATAATTTTTTCCATTACTACAGGACTTTGAAGTTTACAAATATGTTATTTTTTATAGAGTCTGTGAAATAGAGTATTTTATTCCTATTCCATAACTGAAGAAACTAAGGCTTAAGCAGATCATGTAACTTCACAGAGCTAAGATCTGGACCTAATGTGCTTAGAGCCTTTCTATACTTCACAGTTTCCTAATTAAGCTGATCTTCCCGTTCCTGAGAAAATCCCCCATGAGACCTTAATTCAGTGATGGGCTTTGCACACCCCTATCCAGTAGAAGGTCATCTTTACCAATAAAGCTTCACGTTGGCTAATGAAGTAACTATACCGATGCAGACTCTGGAGTGGACTTTCACAGGAGCATGAAAATAATATAACTTGCTTAAACCAGGCAAAAAGCAAGTCTGATGGAAATGATCAGGGTCTTCAGATATGTGAGTTAAACCATCAACTCAGTCTGGAGGACATACGAAGTCATCAATTGAGATGGCAATTTGCTCTGTTTCTGCTCCAATAGTGGTCAGTAGAGATGGTCTCTTCTACAAGTGTCTATTACCTTTCATAAATAGACCTATTTTTCTCTGCTGCAGTTAGAGACCACCAGAATAGAGAAATGAGAAAGAAGTCTGCCTGGTCACTTTAGTACCTTGTGCCGTGGAGAAGTGGAAGGGCATTCCATAATGGATTATTACTATTTAGTAAATTGGGCATCCAAAAATGGTCACGTCAAACTTCTCCACTACATTGTGAGCTCTTTGGGGATGGAACCATGACTGTCTTTTTTTGCAAAACCTACACTCCAATACAATGGCTGCCACACAGGAGTCATTCCTCCAAAATTTGCTGAATGAATTAATCAATGGAAGTTGAAGTCACTCTGTAATTCTACCATAGACATGTTAATAAAAATTGTATGTCTTTTCTCCAATTAACAAAAAAAGTGGAGACATGCATGAAAAGTCCAAATTCTTTAGAGAAAGAGGAATAAACCTGCCTGCTAATGTCTTGATTGATTTCCGTGAGTAGAAACTCTTAAGAGAACTAACATGCTTATGCTAGCCAATCAATTCATTTTCTTTCCTTAAGACACAAGCAAGGAGAGAACTTGGTAAATGGAAGCTAAAATCAACAGGGTGCAGACTAGGTGACATGCAATGGCTCTTGTCAACTCCCTCCACTATGGGGAGAAATATTCTACATGGACCATGCAGTTGGTTTGTCATTCTTCTCCTGGGTATGCTAGAGACATCATTCATCCATTGATCCATCAGACATTGACACTTTCTCTAATATTTCTTTTTCTAAGCTCAATATAAGCAATCTATCTTCATTTAAGTTTTTTTTTCTAATCCAAGACTCATTTTCTCCTTTCAATTTGGGTATTCAGAGTTATGGGTTAGAGAAAAACATTGTGAGTCAGTCCTCATGGAGCTTCAGACAGATATTGGCATACTAAATAACAGAGTGATTAAATTATATTCCCTTCTATAAGATTGAAATGATTCATGATACAAAAATAAGTTTAAAAAATACTCAGCTGCTGACAAACACTACCTAAGGTCAAGTGATAAAAGCATCAAAAGTTGATATGCTAAGATGAGAAAGGCAATTCACCTCTGTGGCCTTCCTCCCCAAAACTCATCATCCTTGTCTAATTATGGAAAAAAATTAAACAAACCTAGATCAGGAAACAAATACTACAAAATACCCAACCAGCATTCCTCAAAACTGTCAAGGTCATCAAAAACAAGGAAAGTCTGGGAAACTTTCACAGCCAAGAGGAGCCTAGGAAGAAATGACGATGAAATGCAATGTGGGAACCTGGATGGGACTAGAAAGGACATTCGGGAAAAACTAAAGAAACATGAATAATAAAGGATGGGTCTTAGTTAATAATAATGTATCAATATTGATTCATTCACTGTGAAAAATATGCCATTCTCATGTCAGATATTCATTCTGGGGGAAACAGCATGTGAGCTCTCTGTATTATCTTCTAGACGTTTCTGTAAATTTAAATCTATTCGAAACTAAAATATTTATTAAAAAATGATCCAGGTGCAGTGACTCACACCTGTATTCTCAGTACTTTGGGAGGCCAAGGCAAGAGGGTTGTCTGAGCCTAGGAGCTTGAGACCAGCCTGGACAACATGACAAGATCTCGTCTCTACAATAAATAAAAAAATTAACCAGGTGTGGTGGCATGCACCTGTAGTTCCAGTTACTTGGTAGGCTAAGGCAGAAGGAGCACCTGGGACCAGCAGACCGAGGCTGCGGTAGCTGTGATGGTGCCACAACATTCCAGCCTGGGTGGCAAGAATGAGATCCTGACTCAAATAATAAAAATAATCAGTTGTGTAGCAGAACACTATAATGAAAATGGAAGCAGAATGAGGAGGGGGAATGGTGCCACGACATTCCAACCTGGGTGGCAAGAATGAGATCCTGACTCAATAATAAAAATAATCAGTTGTGTAATAGAACACTATAATGAAAATGGAAGCAGAATGAGGAGGGAGAGGTTTTTTCAGTTTTTTTTTTCAGTTTTTTTAGTTTCAGTCCCAAACGAGTTGTATCTTCCTAAGACTGGGTGGACATTCTTGTGTAAAATCTAGTCATCATCCATTCTCCCCATGTTTAGGAAGTTGTTGATTTTTCCTGTTTCACACTTATTTGATTTCCTGGCTTGTGGGATACCCAAGTCGTTAATGGGCATCATCTTGCATAGAGAGACAAAGTTGCATTGGATGAAGCCATTCATGGGCCCTCAGTCCATCTTGTTGTCCCCTCTCCTCTCATATCCTTAAGGCAAAGGCTATACATCAGTGGAATCATACCTCTCATCATGAAAGGACCATCAGTGTGGAATGAGGCTATCAATATTCCCATGAGAAGCTGCCATAACCCATCCTCTCTGCCGTCACAAACCAAGTCTGATCTTGGGGTGTTGTCTGCCCTCTAACTATCTCCTGAGTCAGCAGTCACCATGGAGGTTGCCAAGCGGGGAACATGGGGAATCCTAAATTAGGTAAATGCCTCTGTGCTAATAACCCTTGGCACTTCCCTTACACCTTTCATCCAGGGAATCTCAAAGAACTTGTCCAAACATTAATTAATCTGGCCCACAACACCCCTGCTATTATTAAGCCCATTTTACAGATGAAAAAACAAACATGAGGCAATGCCAATTGGGCGATGAGTTGGTAGCTTCACCCCCAACCCAGCCACTGGCTCTGGGAGGAAGGAACTGAAGTCAGTGCAGCAACTGGGCACTTTATGACCCATGGTCTTGCCTCTGGTTTCTTGGCAGTCTACAGAGTCTAATTCTTCTGGTTAGTGGTTTGGTAGTTCACATGCTGTGTGACACTGGGGGTATTACATAATCTCCCCGTGCCTCAGTCTCCCCCAAATGTGAAACGTAAGTTTAAGTTACCTCGCAGAGCACTGGGAGAAGATTTAGAAGGCAGCATGGGTATAGTCAACTGGGGATGAGAAGGAATTGAGATTCCTGCTGGAATCTGATGCTGCGAAACCTCAATTGTGAGCTCAAAGGGTAGATCTGGGAGGGCAGAGAGACAAGGTCTCAGAATGGGGAGCAAAGGGGTAAGTGTGAGGAGCAGAGCTTGGGGAATGGTTATGAAGAGGTGGGTAAACTTTGATCAAGGCTTCAGCCATCAGCAGAGAGGGGGACTCTAGGATTGATGGTGTCACAAAGAGATTCCAAAAGGCTGCCTTTGGTAGGAGAAGACTCCTGGCAGGGAAGAAAAGAGGGGTTTTCATTCTGTACCCACCCTCCCACCCCACCACTGTGAGTGGCCCGGTTGACTCCTGGCAGTGAAAAACTGGAGGAAGTTGGAACCTTCTCTCAAGAATGGAAAAATGCTGGAGCCTGGGGCTATTTCCAAATGTTGTTCTATCTAAATGATCAGTGAGGGGCATGGTGGGCCAGGCACCCTCCTCCTGACCCCTGGAAGCAGAGGACTTTCGTCTCAGGCACAGGCCTTCAGAAATGGGTTCCCACTTCTCTCCCATCATGCTGCACAGCTGAGGATTGGACGCTTCTGACAAATTCTTCCGCTTGACCCTCCTCTGGGCAGTCACCGCAGCCGAGGTGATTCAGAGTTTGTCATCCCCTGTGCCCCACACATATTCACATAAGCATACACACTCTCACACACATGCACACACCCACAAAAACCCTCACGCATGTGCACACTCACACAGTTCATGCTCTATCACATATGCACACACTCATACACACACACTCTTTTACAAGCACACGCTCTCTCACACACATCACACATACATTCACTTGCACACTCACACACTCTCACGCACACGCACATATCCACAAAAACCCTCACGCATGTGCACACTCACACAGCTCATGCTCTATCACACATACACACACTCATACACATGCACACACTCTTTTACAAGCACACAGTCACATACATCACACATACACACACTCACACTCTCTTTCACCTGCACACACACGGATATACTCTCTCACATACTCACAAACTGATGCACACACTCATACAAACACTTTCTCTCACACACTCTCTTACACTCACACACTCTCACACACACACTCTCTCTCATACCCACATACACATTTATGTACTCACACACATACTCACAAACTCATAACCCCCACTCACACATCTCTCAGACACGACACATATACACATACACACACACATACACACACACACTCACATACCCCTTCCATTTCTGGTGAACCATGTAGATGATCAGTTCCCCAGTTCCACAGATCACAAGAAATCCCAGGAAGAGCCCTCAGACACCTGAACTTCCTGCTGAGCTTCTTCACTCACTTTTATCTTGCTTTTTCCACCTAAGACCTGGTGTGAGAAAAAGGAGAGAGAGAATGAGAGGGGGAAGTGAAGGAAGATGCGAGGAAGGTGGAGGGAGACAACATTGTACAAGTTTCAGAAGAGCCCAGGAACGGTCTTCTCTATCACCACACCCCTTCACAAAGTGAATTTCAATAAATGGCTTACTGAATGGCACTGCATTTCTAGAAGGTCCCCTTTCCTCTGCCTCGACCAGCCCAATACCTCTCCCCAGCCAGATAATGGCCTGATGTGCCGCAGAGCCAGCTGGGTCCCAGAGGGTGAACCCAGAAAGGGAGAAGACGTCCAGGCTGGCGGGACCAGCTCAGAGGAAAAGCCACGTGGTGGTCTGCTGGAGGTGTGAGTGAAGGAGCTGGCATATGAGGAGAAGAAAAACAGAGCAGAAAATCTGCTTACTCAAACTTAGACTGATGCATAAGTTCGTAGTGTTTGTTTTGGGCATGGCAACTCTGCGGTGTTGGGAGTTTGTTTATCGTTTGTCATTTGTCATTTGGAGTGACAATGCTGTGCTTGAGAATATGCCTTGAATAGAAAGTTAATGCTATTTGTGGGCCAAAGAAGATGTAGTTTCAAGTGGAAAAAAATGAATGCTTCCTACAAATTCTTCTGCTTGAGTCTAACAGGGGAGTAAAGGCAGCAGAGACTGCTGGAAACATTTGTGCCACGTCCAGGAAGAATGCCATTGGGGAAAAGCAAGACAAGAAAATGGTCTTGTCATTTCAAAGAGGGTCACCTGGACCTAAGTGATTCTCCACGTTCAGGAAGACTATTGAGCTTCGATGAAAACCGTTTAAACGCTTTCAACCAGGATGGTCCACATCAGTCAACCTGAGAATTGGCAAATGTGATGACCTGTGACCAGTCTACCATCATATGACATTTGCATTCCACGGGCAAGAAAAAAACACTAGGTATGTATCAACTTAATATAAGGTTGGGATGGGGATAAGACACGACCATGCATGCCAAGCCCTTGTCACAGAACCTGCCTGTCATCATGGGTGCCACACAGTTGGGAATAACTATTAGCATTGGAGCTGCAGGTCAAGGTCCCGTTCCCATGCCAGCCTGAGTCCATGCTGAAGGTAAATCAAAAGGAGCCAACATGGAGCAGGAAAGATCTGAGTTAGTGAACTGTTCTTTTACTCATTCATGGAACATTCTGGGAAGACCCCCTGCACCAAGTTCAGTGCCAGGAGTGGGTGTACAGAAGTAGACAAGTATCAGTGCAGGGGACAGGTAGATACTCACAAGCACAGAAAGAAACAATGGAGAAAATAATAGAGCAATGGGACAGAGAGTGGTGACCAGGACATTGTCAGGGAAGTCAGAGGAAGCTCTGAAGAGGTTACATGAGAGCAGAGACCTCAGTGACAATAAAGAGCTGGCCATGCAAGGGCAGGGAAGGTCTCAGCAAATGGGAACAGCAGATGCAAAAGTCCAAAATAAGAACAAGCCTGGCATGTTCAAGAGCCATGTAAGGCGAAGGGAAAGAAGCCGAGAGGAATTCTTGAGTGTGGATGCTTGTAGCAGTTTCCTTGTTCCCATGGCCACCATAGGGAGCAGGCTGGTACCTCTATAGTAGGAACAGCTGAATCTGGGAGAGTGGATTGTGCCTCACTGTACCAACCTGAAAACCAATGAATAACTTAGTTTCCAGTCTTGGACAGAATGGCCTCCCATATGGGCAGAAGGTCTAAGCAAGCGGTGCTTGTTGAGAAAATGCAACATGCCCTTTGCTCAATGTGTAAACCTTCAAGGACAAAAAGGCAAAACTTTGTACGATAGAGGATGCTTGGTAGCAAACATGATGCAGTAATTCTCACTTTCCAAGCAAAACAATGGTTTTCTGTATGTTTGGTTTTTCACTTGGGAAAAGTAAAGTGGAAAGAATATTAAAATGCCTAATTAAGTATGAAAATGCTATCCAGGCACAGTGGCTCATGCCAGTAATCCCAGCACTTTGGGAGGCAGAGGCAGGAGGATTGCTTAAACACAGGAATTCAAGACCAGCCTAGGCAACATAGCAAGACCTCATCTCTACAAAAAAAAAAAAATACAAGCAAAAAATTAGCCAAGCGTGGTGGCGAACACCAGTATTCCCAGCTACTTGGGGGGCTGCGGAGGAAGGATCACTTGAGCCCAGGAGTTCAAGGTCATGTGAGTCGCAATCGTGCCACTGCACTCCAGCCTGGGTGACTAAGAACTTGACTCAAAATAAGTAAATAAATATGTTTTAAAAGTACATGCAACTCTGTAATCATTCATCTGCATAGAGGCCAGGTCTAACAGGCAACATGTAAAAATGCAAACTTTGGCCGGGCTCAGTGTCTCAGTCTGTAATCCCAGCACTTTGGGAGGCCAAAGCGAGTGGATTGCCTGAGCCTGTGGAATCAAGACCCGAGACCCACTCGGGCAACTTGGTGAGACCTCGTCTCTACAATAAATCAAAAATTAGCCAGGCATGGTAGGGCATGCCTATAGTTCCAGCTACTTGGAAGGCTGAGGCGGAAGGATCACTGGAGCCCAGCAGGTCGAGGCTGAGGTGGCCGTCAGCGTGCCACTGCACTCCAGTCTGGGCGACAGAGTGAGACTCCAACTCAAAAAAAATTGCAAATTTTGTTTGTCTTTGGGTGTTAGAATTGTAGTGGCAACTTTTTTTTTTCTTTTTGCAAATATTTTCAATATTTTCACACCATCTTTCTCATTTAAAGGACAAAACGTATAAACACATTCTGGCAACTCCAAATCTATCCCGGAGATGAAATTGCAGCAAGGGGGCTGTTTCACAGCTTGCCTTAATTTCGTTTCATTCTTCTATACCCAGAGGAGGTTGTTCATCATTACCTGGCTACAGAATTGAATAGGTGTGAAATCCAAGCTGATAGTGATACATCATTCCCTATTGAACTTCAAAGCTTAGGCCAAGCTGCCTATAAAAATAGTTTTCATACCAGGCCTTAATCTCTTTCATACATTTTCATTGTGTGTGTGTGTGTGTGTGTGTGTGTGTGTTTTAAGTTTTACCATCCCTTGGGTAAGTACTAGGTGATAGCTATATATAGCATAGCCAAAAAAAAAAAAAAAAATCAGCATTCCCAGAGTGTTAATTTTAGTTCATCATGAGGCCAAGCCTGAACCTTATCAGGTACCTTTATCAGAGAAATTATTAGAAAGGTGCTAATGAATAAAAATACATAAATAAAAAACAGAAAAGGGTTTCTCATCATAAATGTGTTAGCAAGTATTTATCCATTACCTACTGAGGACAAATCATTGTGCTGTATTAGAATGTATTATTTCAAATTCCACTGCCCTAAAGCCTTAATGTTGTTTAACAAGGAATCTGGAAAGAGCCCTGATGTGTTTAGGGCCTTGATTGCTAAGATAGTCCCAAACCATGGCCTGCATTCAAAACTTTCTTTTTTTGCATAACTGTCTTTTCTGAGGACTGAGGGGTTCACTTACTACAAAGTCCTTAATATTGCCAATTTTTATTATTAACTAGAATAAATTACAGAAAATGAGCATCTGAAACTCATATTAAGAGGTTTTATCAAATGAGAGAGGTTTTTATCAAAGAGGAAGTCAAGATTCCCACATGCAAATGTACAAACGAGTTGTAAATAATAATAATAGCAATAACAAACATACCTATAGTGCATATGATATGCCAGGATTATTCTTATTATTTTGTATTCATTGATTTAATTTCCATAATGACTCTTTGAGAAAAAGATGTTATCATTTTTTTTTACAGTTGAGGAAACTGAAGCACAGAGAGGCTAAACAACGTGCCCAAGGTTGCTATTAATAGCCCAAGCTATTAAATAGAGAGGGTAGAATTCAAACTCATGCAACCTGGCTCTAATCTCACCATTCTTTTTCATTTCCAACCACCTATTACAATTACTGATTTTGCTACTGCTGATATCATGACTACTGATACTATTTGTAGCTTGCTTAATAGTGAGTGAGATGTTTTTGCATATCTGTTTCATCTACTTCACTGGATGTGATAAAGATGAATTGAGCAGGACGCATGTCTTTATTTCACAGGTGGGAGGAATGACACTCAAAGAGGTTAAATGAAGTTGTATTCAAAGAGGTTAAGTGAAAATGTCCTTGTGTTCATGGCTTAGAAGCTTGTGTTCACCACCCCTAATCCATCTCAGCACCACAAGATGAGCATGACATCGATTTTATAATTATAAACAGGCAGATCTCACCCTTTCTGGTTGAATATGTAGAAAAGAAGAGAGAAGACACACAAAATAAATTATATCGACTTCAAACTAAGAAAAGGAGGGAGCAGAGAAAAGGATGCTTTCCCCAGGGGTGTTCATTTTCAGATGAGATCCAAGATGGTAGTTCCTTTGACAAGTAGAGGGGCAGTGTGCTTACCCTTAACTGGTCAGCTGCAAAGGGTCAAGGGAAAAAGGACTGAGAAGGAGAGTTTGGAGACAGCCTTTATGTAGTGAGTAATTACTTTGTGGAGTGGGCAACTCCCCCAGGAAGCAGAGAAAGTTGTAACCCTGAGCATATTTGAAGAAGAGGGAGACAGGCACTTATAGGAAATAAATGATGTGTTCTTGGGGAGTGAGACAGGCTTATATGAATTGCAGAGACCTCTGCGTTCTGCAAATGCTGCTTTTAAACTGTGGGTTAGGAGCTGGAGCCAAAATGACTAGGACAGGCTCTTGTAGATGCCCCCCATCTTTGAATCTGTGTCAACTCTCTTGAAAACATCACCATTTCAGAGAGGAGGTCACAGCACTTGGTAAGGCATGAAATTCCCTTCCTAACCTGCCCTGCCAAATTCACCTTCACATTCACTGTAGCCTCTCCCCACCTGGAATGACCACCCTCTCCCTTGTGTGACCAGCAAAGTCTAATCACTCAAGCAATTCCTGCATTGTTACCACCTCTGAAAGAAAATTTTCCCTACTTCTCTGGGCAGAATTGGATACTTTCTCCTGCACCCTCCCTCACTCCAGCGCCTTACAACATCCCTAATTTAGAACATTTGCGTGATCATTTCACATCTGCTCATTAGTCTATCTCCCCAACTAGACTGTGAAAAAACAAAGGACAGTGACTGAACACAATGCAATTAAGAACAGATCTGTGGTCAAACCATTTATATGGTCTCAAGCAAGTTCTTTGCTTTTTCTAAGCCTTGATTTTCTCATCTGTAAAATGGTGATAAGAGTAGTGCTTACCGGGGTCAGGAGCAGTGGCTCAAGCCTATAATCCAAGCACTTTGGGAAGCTAAGGTGAGGGGATTGCTTAATCCCATGGGTTTGAGACCAGCCTGGGCAACTTGGTGAGACCTCATCTCTACGATAATATCAAAAAATTAGTTGGGCACGGTGGCACGTGCTGTAATTCCAGCTACTTGGAAGACTGAGGTGGAAGGATCACCTGAGCCCAACAGGTTGAGGATCCATGATCGTGCCACTTCACTCCGGCCTGGGCAGCAAAGTGAGACTCCAATTCAAAAAAAAAAGTAGTGCTTACCTTATGTGATTGTTGTTAAAATGGAATGAGATCATGCATTTTAGTAAAGCATTTACCAAAATGCCAACCTGTAATTATTATCAATTCATTGCTAAATCCTCTGTGTCTAGTATCTTGTAGGTCATAGAAAATACTTAATAAATGCTAAACGTAATAATTTTGTCATTTATTTTAGCAGAAAGCCTTTTTGTTCAAATTCAAACTTATGTAAAAACAGTATAGAAAATTGTTTTGAAGATAAATTCCGAAGTCAAATAAGTTGTGTTTGATTCTTGATTTTGCCACTTACTAGCTGTATGATTTTAAGAAATTTATTTAATATCTCTGTGCCTCAATTTTCTCATCAGTGAAGTAGGAACAATAGTAGTACCTCATTAAGGGTTGTTAGGAGGAATAAATAAGTTAATCTATGGAGAATGCTTAGGATCGTGTATTTCATAAAAGAAGCACTTTGCAAATGGCTAGCTATTAGCTATTATTATGATCCCAGTACACAAATAAGTCAAAGTAGAGAAAGAGAATCAACCCAAGGCTCTGCCCATCGTCTTCCACCTCAATTCCCCAAAATGCTTCCAAGGATACAACTATGTTTGAAAAGTAGTGCTCAGGGAAGGAATTTTGAAATAACTCATGCTAGCCCAAGTCTGTTCACTGCTTATCTGCCCCTATCTGTATCAAGAAAACAAATGGCCAGTTCTGCAAGAGGAGAGACTTCTGTTCCAGTTATCTATTGCTGTGAACAAACCACCCCAAAATCTAGTAACTTAAAATAACAACAGTCACTCGTCTTGCTCACAAGTTTGTAATTAGGCAGGGATCGGTGGAGATGGCTCATCTCTGCTCTACGGGGTGTCAGATTAGAGTACTTAGGAAAAGAGGAGTCACTTACAAGATGACTCCTTCACATGACAAGGCTGTCATGGCAGCCTGGGGCCTTGCCATAAAGTTACTTGTACTTCTTCACAGCATGGCTACTGGTTTCAAGAGCAAGTATTCCAAAAGGTCCAGGGGGAGCTGAAAAGTTCTTATGACCTAGCATTGAAAATTCTAGACCAGCACTGCTGTCACATTCTATTGGTCAAGCAAGTTGCTAGAGCCAGACCAGGTTCAAGAAGAAGGGAATTAGACTCTCCCTCTCAGAATGAGGAGGACAAAGGATGTGTGACAATCCTTAATCTACCATATCTCTCCTAGGTGACCAGACTAAGTCAAAGTCCAAGGAGCTCTTGCAACTCATGAGCCGCTTTTCTTCTAACTCTGCTAGTTCATGAAAGTAGTTCTTTTTGATGCTGGTCTCTGAGAAGTTCTATGACAACTTGTTTCTGAATCATGTGATCAGGTTTCATGCAAACAATATCCAGAAGAATGAACTAGAACAGTGGAAATGGTCAACGACATGTTAGTCTTGAGACAGCCCACAGAATGGGAAAAAAATTTGCTAACTGTATATCTGACAAAGGCCTAACATCTAGGATCTACAAGGAACTCAAATGCACTGAAAGAAAAAAAAAAACAAACAGCCCCATTAAAAAGTGGGCAAAAGACATGAATAGACATTTCTCAAAAGAAGATATACAGGTAGCCAACAGACACATGAAAAAGTGCTCAGTCTCACTCATCATCAGAGAACTGCAAATTAAAACCACATTGATATACCACCCAATCCCAGTAAGATGGCCATCATTAATAAAACAACAACAGATGCTGGCGAGGATGTGGAGAAAAAGGAACCCTTCAACACCGCTGGTGGGAACGCAAACTAGTGCAACCTCTTTGGAAGACAGTGTGGCAATTTCTGAAAGAACTAGAAATTGACCTTCATATGACCCAGCAATCCCTCTATTGAGAATATACCCAAAGGAACTCAAATCATTCTACAAAAAAGATACCTGCACACATATGTTTGTTGCAGTTCTATTCACAATAGCAAAAACATGGAACTAATCATGCTACCCATCAAAGCTGGCCTGGATTAAAAAAGTGTACATAGACACAATGGAATATTATGCAGCCATAAAGAAGGACAAACATATGGATTTCACAGCAATTTGGATGGATTTAGAGTCTACAATACTCAGCGATTTATCACAGAAACAAAGAACAGAGAACCATATGTTCTCACTCATAAGTGGGCCTTAAACAATTATAATACTATAAAAAAAGGACTGGCAGTAATGGAAAACTGTCAGGGGAGGGGGGTTGGGACTGGTAGTTGAGGAAAACTGCTAGGGGAGGGAGGGGCATACCTCATCAACAAGGGTACCTGCGTAATCAACGTTTATACACCTAACTCTGAATTGTACCGCACATCTTTCCAAGAAAAAAAAATGCATCACCCACAATAAATGGAACTTTAATAAACAGAAATAGAGGAGAGAATATAATGGGACATAGAGAAGTATTCATTTTTCTAGTGATAGCATAAAACCATCCACATAGCAAATTCTATGTATATATTTGAGGATGTTGATAACAAAGAGATAAAGGATATATTCCTTGTCTTCAGGATATTTATAATCTAATGTAAAAGTCAGCTATCAATAGACTAAAAGGGTCATGAAAAGCAAGGTATTGCTGGGAAAGATGGAGTAAGAGATTGAAGTCTTCGGTTTGAATCCTGGTCTCATCATTTAGTAGCTGTGTGATCTTGAAGAATTGATTTAAACTCTCAGAGCTGCAGTTTCTCCATTAACCTCTTCAGTGAAAAATGAAATCAAATCATGTTTAGCAGTGTGCATGCCTACCCAGCACAACACCCGACCTCAAGCAGGCATCAAGTCAATGTACCTTAGTATTGTTAACCATGGTTATCATTAATAAAGTTCCCAAACTTATACTTGGATGTAGCCAGGAGTGTTAAAACACCAAAATGGGTTTTGAAAAAAGGCTTTAGTATTTCCAACCTTGGGGAATTCCTGAAAAACGTAGGAAACATCTACTTTGGATAGCTGAGAGGATAGTAAATCCATTGGCATTCATGGCAATTCCAACTAAGTGTCCTTAGGCCCAGGTTACAAATAGTAGGATGTCGGTTTAAACTGTCATCCTACTAAAAATCAAGAATGGTCCCCTGCACCCACCTTCTCTCACAGACTAGATTGGGCATCTCGTTTTATAACATATATCGCCCTCTTTCCTGTAGTTCCTAACATGTTAGAACTAAATAATCATTGGTAGCATTACATACTTGACGTACAGCACACTAGACTCTAAGCTCCCCGTGAAGGCAAAGGCCAAGCCTGTCGTATTTCCCAGCATATTCCCAACAACCCGCCCTACTTGCCACATTGCATGCCCTCGATACATGTTAGTTGAATTAATTAGATGATCACTTGCTGGAGCTTCCAGTTGTGGGTTTCTAGGCCCCCACCCCAGTCATCTGATCAGAATTAAGAACAGGAACTAGATCCCAGGCGGAGGATTCCAGACGACAAAACATGTAGGCATAAAACCCACAGAGCCGGGGCTTGGCTTCCTGGCATGGCTCTGGGTACCACGGTTTGCACGTGTTTTGCATGTGGCACCCCCATTGACGTCACTGGGAATTTCACGGATGGAACAAATGAAGAGATGGCAATAGAAGTTCGCAGCGTGAAGCTGTCAAGGAGAGGTGCTTTGTGACTAGGAGACCAGAGAGTACGACTCGATATGTGGGGACGGTCACTGGCTGCCCTTCTGAAGGTGCTGGGGTGGGGACCTTGCTCAGCTCACTTGGCCCCCAATGCCGGAAGCTCTGTGGGTTCCATAGCAACAGCCTGGTCCCGTTTTTCCTCCTGCATCCCCCTCCTCGCCCCTGGCCCCTGCCCTCCACTTTCCTCCCACCAGTCCCCAGACAAAAACAAAAGGCCCATTACGAAGTTATTAGCTTCGTCTCACATATCCCGAGGAGTAAGACAACTGCCAACCCCACTTCGACTTAAAATGTTTAACAGATTTGCCCACATCTAATTTCTGTCACTGTGTTTACAGTACAGGGAACCCAGAGAAGAAAGCAATGGAGAAAAGTAGTAGGGTTGGGGTTGTGGGGGGACAGCGGAGGGGGCAAAAAATAAATGCCAAACTCCTTCAAAGGGCGACATTCCTCCTTGCGGTTTGCAAACACTTCCTCTTTCCCCAGCCGTCCTGTAATCAGGCTCCAGTGCTCACCAGAGGAGTGTTTACATCCAACACCATTACCGGCAGGGGAGACAGGCGAAATTAAGGCCTCTGGTCTCTGTTCTCTGAGGCCCCATTATCTTTTCCCTCCCCTTCACCCCCTTTCATCAAACGCCTCCAATATAGGAGGGGGTAAAAGCCTTTAATGGGATTCTGAAGATCTTAAAAGCCAGGCAGTTTGTTTAAAAAGGAAAGAGACCAAGAGTGGAGTGTAGCCTGGGATCCCTGGGTCCACTTCTTGAAAAAGGGAGCAAACTTGGTGCTATTTTTTCCCATCTGCCAAATCAAGTGTTGGGTTTGAGGTTTGTCTTGGATGGACAAGCAGACCACACAGAGCTGCCAGTGGGCCAGTGGACAACCCCTTTTCCAGCAACAGAGAACTCTCATCCATGGTGCTCTTTGGGCCTGGCATCTTACCCTACCCCTAACTCTCCCTTGGAACTGTCCCCAAAGCCCAAACTGGCACCAACATCCCTACTGTGGTTAGCCAAGCTTAATGGTGGCCAAAGGAATAGGAGAGAAGGAAGACAGCAGTCAAGGTCAAAGGAAATACTGCATGTTAGCAAATCCAAGGGGATAGATGTTTGGTTTCTTCGTTCCCTAAAGCTGGGAAAACCCCAGTCATACATGACCACGGAGTCTGGTTAGGAAAAAGACTGAGTTTTCCAAAGAAATAGTTCAATTTGGTATTCTCTTTCCATTTCTTCGGGTCAGTTAGGCATTGCTGAATCAGCTCTGGCTTGGCTTGGAGTTTGTCGGGCCACAGTTGTCTTGAGGAGTCATGTTGAGTTGAAGAGTGATTTATTAGGAACATGGCACTTAGATGGGGCATGGTGTTGAGGTGTGTTGTGTTGAAGATGTTACTGGATTTGTGGGCAATATTAGGGTGGAATATCAGCATGTAATCTTGTGTTGCCATAGTATTATTTTGAGACCTGGTGCCATGTAGACTGTGGTATTATTTCAGAAGACATGTTGGAATGTGATGCTGTGCTTGTTCAGGAGTGTTGTTGAGTTAGACTATGATGTAGCATTAGAGTATGGTGTTGTGTGGGGAAGTGGTGTGGTGAGACCATCAAGCACTGGCTTTGCTCACCAGTGGAAGTGACTCTCTCAGAAATAAGACCCAACTTCCCCTCCCACTGTTGTCACATGGTCCCTCTGCACAGAAGCTGATGGCTTCCAGGAGACAGGAGACAGAACTGTGTCTCCTGGAAGCCCAAGGGAAACCTCGAGGTCATCAAAGCACAATTACCCAGATTGACAATTGGCTGAACACCAAGTCCCAATTCCTGGGACTCTTCATAAAGTGCAATGGCATCTTGAGTTACTGCATTCTCTGGTTTTCCTCATGGCAATAGCCTCCCTTCAAACTGCACAGAATTTCCAGTCAAATCTCAAATCCTGCCACTTCCCTTGTGCACCTCAGAAAGCTTCCTAAACCCACTAGGACTTGGGGCAAAGGTGGTCCAGTCATGGGGGCTGAAACAACAAATATATCCTCCCCATTCTTGCCCAAGAGCATTGTTCTCGTCCCACGAGCAGACACAGTTTCCTCCTTTGCTCAAAGTAACTGTCAGCAAAACATCTTATTCTGGGGAAATTGAAAATTCTGACATTCCTTTTATAATGGAACCAAGTGGTACCACCATCCAAAGAAAATAACAACAATCACAACAGTAGCAGGTACCATTAATTGCACTCTCTCAAAGGGCCAGGCTCTGAACTCAGAAGCACTTTACATACCTCATCTTATTGCATCCTCACAACACCCCTGGGAGGGAAGTATTATTAGCTTTGTTTGACAGATTCATTCAACAATTTGTTCAACAAATATTTTCAGAGCAACTGCTATGTGCCAGGCACTGTTCTTGGCACTGAGGGTGTAGCAGTAAACCAAACATATACAAATCACTGCTTGCCTGGAGATTCCAGACTAGTGGATCGGGAAACTGAGTCTCGGTGCAGTGAAGACTCTTGTACAAAGCCACGCAGTGTAGCAAAGCTCAGACTCGGCCCCAGAACTGATCAACTCAAAGTCCACAGTTGTGCCAAACACATGTCCTACGGTGTGAAAGTCACTAATTTGTCCTTGGGAGATGCATGGACTTGCTTTGGTTTTCTGGGTTTTATCTTTGTTTTCAATATCAGCTACTTTGTCTTGGATGCCAGTGGTTTGGTCATTGCCTATTAGATGTAAACACAAGTAACACAGTATACAACCACTGTAGGTGCAAGTGCTGATATATTCATGAAGGTCTGGGGCCTAGTTCAGAAGAGAACAGATGGGAAGGAAAACATAGAGCTGGCATCTCTGAGCTCCAAGAAACACCCGCAGCATGTGAGAAGGAACATGGGTGAAATCTTGGCTGGAACAATCCACTCCCAGGCCAGAGAGGACTGTTGTGATGGAAAAGGCAATACTTTATTTTTAAACTAGAAATAGTTTGTATACAGGGTCAGGGCTTCCCTTCCTCCTGGGACTGCAGAAGAGAAGGATGATTATATAAAGACCAAGGAATCCAAGTTTGAGGGACCTGATTCCAAGTCCTTATTGTACCTTTTCTGGAGACTGAGTGGGTCATCTTGTCTCTTGGAAGCTCCCTTTTTTCAACTGTTAAGTGGTTATATTCTTAACACCTAATGGACAGAGTTGCTATAAGGAGTATTAAATGAGAATATGTATGGAAAGTGCTTTGCACGTTATAAAAATCAACACAAGTATTAGATAATCCACCAGCCAGCCAGGAGACTAATTCTCAGATTAGGAACTACAAAGTTACAAGCCTATGAACATTGAGAAAACCAAGGTCTTCAAAGTTAGGAAGAAGGTCACACGCAGGTTGTAAGGGAAACAAAATAGAACTCATGGTAACATATTTCATATATCTCAAGCTTTGTGGATGGTGTGTGTATGTGTGTGTAGATAGATAGATAGATAGATAGATAGATAGATAGATAGATAGATGATAGATATAAATATATGATTTCATTTTGGGCAAAAATATTATCCCCACTTTGTGATTGAATAAACAGATGTTCAAGGAGATAAGCCAGCATTCCCATGGTCACAGGCAAAAAATGGAAACACTGGGACTCAAACTTAGAATGGCCACTTTCCAAAACCCATATTTTTCACCTACTTTGTCACTTCACTTGCCCAAAGTATTCCCTAAAAGAAAACCTACTCAATTAGATTTACATTCAAAGGCTCACCCTGCCATTAGTACTCGTCTCCTCAAATAAACAGTCCCCAACTCTCAGTCACGCCACTTACAGAAGCCCCTAAATGGAGTTAGTTGCTGTGTCTGAGTGGCTTCCCAGCGCTAGGCAATGAATGAAGTGACCCCTCCTGACCTTCCATCTCCTCCTGTCTTCTGGCCCTTCCTCACACAATGCAGGTTTCCATGTGCTGTGCAGGGGATGGTGGATATGGGGTGCCCCTTTCTGTATCAAGTCTCCCCATCCTGTCTTTCTAACAACGGACATTTTTTAAGACAAAGTCTGACTATTCTGCCCAGGTTAAACTCGATCTTTTGGCCTCAGCTTCCCCAGCAGCTGGGACTACATGCACGTACCACCACACCCAGTTCTTAGAATCTGGTTCTGTGTTCCTCTCCTCCTCCATTTAATAAAAGGACGCTCGTCCAGGACAGTTTTCTTCTCCCACATTGAATCCAGACCATAGATTCCTGGCTTTAGTGCTCAGAATCCTATTTCCTCCACTGCGTAGCAGAGTGACCTTGGGCAGGTGCTCCAATTGTCCCTTCATTTCAACACATGACTTCACCCTCCACTCAAGTTTTCATGTACCTCTGTCTCCAGATTCACGTCCTATCAAATCTAACCTCCCAAATTCATGTCCAGATTCACGTCCTGTCAAATCTAACTTCCTCAATTCATTCTCTTTCCTCTATCCCAATGCCATCAGTCTTCACTACCTCCATCTCTCTCTTGAACTTGGTCTTACTGCTTCTGCTCTTGCCCCCTCTGTCTCTTCTCTCAGAATGAAGCTTTTAAATATGCAAATCCCTCACACTTGTAATCCCAGCATTTGGGAGGCAGAGGCAAGGGTTCAAGACCAGTCTGAGAACATGGCAAGACCTCGTCGTCTCTACAATAAAAAATCAACCAGGGATGGTGACACATGCCTGTAGTTCCGGCTACTTGGAAGGCTGAGGCAGAAGAATCACCTGAGCCCAGCAGGTCGAGGTTGCAGTGCCCATGAGTGTGCCACTGCACTCCAGTCTGGGTGACAGAGTGAGACTCCCAATTCAAATAAATAAATAAGCAAATTCACCCATCATATTCTTCAGTGTTCTCATCTAAAACCCTTCAGTGGCTTCCCCTTTCTGTAAGTTAATGGGCCAAGTGGTGAACTATGTCAGCTCTACAGTCTGGTTCCTGCCAATTTTATGACCTTGACTTGATGGCTTGGCCTTTCAGTGCCTTGTTTTGCAAGCTGTATATATGCAACTCTGCACTACAGCCAAGGCGATAGAATGAGACTCTGACTCAAAATCAAAGGTAAAAAATATCCTTGGAAAGATGTCTAGTGAAAAATGAGAACTCAGTAAATATTAGCTTTTATGATCATCTTTATCATCATCATCATTACTGTAGTTATTATTTGAATGAAGTCCAAAATGCTTAGCATGGCATACAGGGGCTGGTAAGATCTGTTTCTTGCCTATCTATCCAACCTTATCTCCTTATGTTACTCCCTATATTCCATGCATCAGCCAGTCTGTACAACTTTGGTCCTTAAATGAAACATGGGCCAGCAATTTGTGCATAAAGTTATTTATCACACTGATGTTTATAACAACAAAGATTTTTTTAAGCTAAATATCCATCAATTAAAAAAGGTTAAGTAAAATTGTGGTATAAACAAATATTACACAATCATTCTAAATCACAACTCTAATGAATATTTAATAACATGAGAAAATACTCATCATATGACAGTATATGAAAAAATGATTTGAAATTGATTCTACAGCATTATCTCAGTCTGAAGAAAAATAAATCAAAATGCTTAACAGTGGGTATCTCTTTGCTGCTAGATTACAGGTGATTTTTTTAATTTATACTTTGCCTATTTCCCAGATTTTATAGAGAAGTCAGCATGTGTGCCTTTCACAATGAAAAGGGGGAAGAAAGATAAGGAAAGAAAAATAAGAAAGAAACAGAGAAAGAAATAGACTCACTTTCTGTTTTTGTTTGTTTCAAATTTAAATATTCTGGCTTTAAAAGTACTATCCACCCCCAGTCCACCCACATACAATTACCATCATTACCCTGCTCTCCTCTGTCCATAAAAGCAATATTTGCACTTCTAGTCCTAAGTAACTGAAATGAGAATTCCAAGAAAAAAGCATTCCTCTCTACAGGCTAAATTAATTTGTTATGCTTCTGTTCCAGGATAAGAGAAATCTTGAAATTAGAAAAAAAATTAAAATCTGCTCCATTTTAGAATAAAATTCCAAATAGACTTAGTGGGAGAGAGCAAATACATATTAAATTTAGAAAAAGAGGAACAAGCAAATTGCAACTTTTTTCCAGGATTTTGGAGTGCTGTCTCTAGACCTAACTTAGAAATTGTTGCCTGGCACTATTCACAATAGCAAACACATGAAACCAACTGTGTTGCCCATCAAAGCTGGACTGGATTTTAAAAATGTGGTACATATACACAATGGAATATTATGCAGCCATAAAGAAGGACAAACATATGGACTTTGCAGCAATTCAGATGGACTTAGAATTTATCATATTCAGTGATCTATCACAGAAACAAAGAACTGAGTACCACATGTTCTCACTCATAAGCGAACCCTGAACATTTACCATAATACTATAAGAAAGGAATTGGCAGTAGCAGGATACTACCAGGGGATTGGGGGGGCACATAATATCAAAAAGGGTACTTGATCTAAAACCAGGCAAAGAGGGACCAAAGGAAAGCCCAAATTTTACCTGCATTATGTCCACTTATATACCTAACCCTGAATTGTGCCCCATATATTTAAAATAAAATATAAATATAAATTAAATTAAATTAATCATTGCCTGATCAACATGTTGTTTGGTGAGTGTGGTGGGATGTAAGGTGTGTGTATGTGTTTGTAGGCATCTCAGGTTGACCAGATGTTCTGCTGTGCACAGACTTTATCTCTTTCCCAGAAGTTCTGGGTTGACCAGATGTCTGAAGTGTGTGTGTGTGTGTGTGTGTGTGTGTGTGTGTGTGTGTGTGTGTGTGTGTGTGTGTGTGTAAAGAGAATACAAGGGTAAAGTGGACAGCAACTTTTTTCTTTTCAAAGCAACTTTAAGATCTCTCTGCTCCAATAAGCTATGAATTCCTCCTGCCCTGCTTCCTTGGTGGGAACAGCAGGTTCCCATACCAACTAGAATGTGGGGGGGGGAGGATGGGTGTGAGAGCCATTTGATGGTTTGTCAAGATATGTACTCCAGCACCTCATTTTTTAAAATATGTTTTTAAATGAAAGAGCTTTACCCCTTAGACAAAAAAGGAACTAATATTCTTACAAAAAAGCAAAGAATCACATACTGAAGGGTACAGGAGAACATGACTAATATATCATTATGAGCCCTTTATGAATAAAAATTTTCACATTTTCTTGTGATTTTAGTCTTGGTTTAGGAAGCATTTTAAGAGGAGGGAATGAAAAAGACAAGTTCTGTGGCTGGCAATATTACTTTGACATTACAAATAAATGTATTTATGATGGCATTATGCAGTTTATATATTTCCTTCTAATAGTACCAATAAAAAGATGGCATTTTCCCAGCATCTGCTTTCTCTGTTCATGTCTTATGTTTTACTTTCCTCAACAGTCTGTGTGCTCTTAAGCAAAAGGACTAATTTTTCACAGGAGTAGAGAGGAAGTAAATCTGGTGCTCTATCTTTCCACCACTTGATTACTCTTTTTCTATTAGTCCACAGAAAGACAAAATGCTATGGAATTTTTTTTCTGTAAAGGAAAATGTCACATGCCACATGCATGACTAATAGCTCATGTTTTTCAGAGTCTTACTACCTACCAGGTCCTGGTCTTTGTACATAAGACTTCAGTCTACCTTTATGACAAGCTTATGAGGCAGGTACTCTGATGATGTCCATTTTCAAGAGAAAAAGACCAAGTTCTTGGAGAACCCAAGGACACAGACTCAATGCAATCCAAGGCTCAGATCTCTCAAAATCAGTGCTTCTGACATTCTTTTGCTTTTCAGTGCTTTCTCTCACTGTTGAGTCCTTGCTTTCATGCTCCTGATGGATAAATGTTCCAGGTAGCAGCACAAGCTTCAGTTTTTACAGAGCCTTTAACCAGGCACATCCTTCTTCTGGATATGATGGGAAGCCCTGGCAATTTCCATCAATAATACTGCTCGTTTTCTTTTTTCATGGGTCTAGCTGCATGATCTTGAATAAGTATCATAACCCTCCTGAACATCAGTTTTATTGTCTATAAAAGGAAATTGTTGTAGCTGAATGTTGGGTACAGAATGTGAGTTTAAGAACTGTGATTCAAGCCGGGGTCGGTGGCTCAGCCTGTAATCCCGCGCCTTTGGGAGGCTGAGGTGAGTGGATTGCCTGAGCCCGCGGGTTCGAGACCTCATCTCTACAATAAATAAAAAAATCACCTGGGCGTGGTAGCACGTGCCTGTAATTCCGGCTACTTGGAAGGCTGAGGCGGAAGGATCGCCAGAGCCCAGCAGGTCGAGGCTGCGGTGGCCAGGAGCGGCCACTGCACTCCAGTCCGGGCGACAGAGTGAGACTCCAACTCAAAAAAAAAAAAAGAACTGTGATTCAACTGGGTGCAGTGGCTCGTGCCTATATGCCAGTGCTTTGGGAGGCCGAGGCAAGAGGATCACTTGAGTTCAGGAAACTGAGGCTGCAGTGAACTATGATCTCGTCACTGCACTACAGCCTGGGTGACAGAGTAAGTTCTTGTTTTTAAAAAAGGAAGAACAATGATTTATTTATTGAAATAATATTCATTAACCTCATCTTAGGTTGCTGGAAAGATGCTAGATGCTGAGGAAACAACAATAAAAATTGTATGGTTGCTACTCTTATAAAGCACACAGTCTGGTGCAAGAGACAGACACACACAGAGGCCAATATAATTGACTGCAATTAGTTCTTAAATATTAGTATATTGTAGCTGCTTAAGATTCTGACCAGGATCTGAAATACCAAAATATAAACAAAGTAACGTCAAAGTTATCTAGAAATATTTCATCATTTATGCTCCCCTCTAAAACAAGACAAAACAAAAATCTTGCAGAAATCAACAGGGTTTCTGCCAGGCAATTTAAAGTATCAGTTTGGATACAGAACTCAAACATGCTTTGGGGTTATCACAGCAATGATCAAAGATTATCACGCCAACAAATTACTACTTCTATTGATCAATATCTTTTTTATAAATATATACTTGCATGTCTAGGCATCCATCAGCAAAACTGAAATGTGAAAAGGCTTGCTAAAGGATTGCCAGTCAGGGAGAAAAAATATTTTTTAAGGACTCAGCAAAACTGTGCTCTTCAAGATAATACCCAGAGCCCTTCCACCTTTGAGTATCCGTCATTCTGCTGAGTACTCTAAAACAGGGTTTCCCAACCTGGTCGCTATTAACATTCTGGGTCGTGTAATTCTTTGTTGTGGGGGCTGTCCTGTGCATTGTAGAATATTTAGCAGCACCTATGACCTGAATCCACAATATTGGGTAGCTACCAGTAGCAACCCAATATTGTGATAACAAAGAATGTCTCCAGGCACTGCAAAATGTCACCTAGGGGGCAAAATCATCACTATCTGAAAACAACTGGTTTAAAACTAAAAGTACCTCTGTTGTTTTAAGGATTTAAGATTAACAAGGTGAGTGGATTGCCTGAGCCTGCGGGTTCGAGACCAGCTTAGGCAACATGATGAGACCTCATCTCTACAATAAACCAAAAAATTAACCAGGCATGGTAGCGCACACCTGTAGTTCCAGCTACCTGGAAGGCTGAGGCAGAAGGATAGCTGGAGTCCAGCAGGTTGAGGCTGCGGTGGCTGGGAGCGTGCCACTACACTCCAGTCTGGGAGACAGAGTGAGACTCCAACTCAAAAAAAAGAGATCAACATATGATCTAGCCCAACCTGGCTGGGTCAATTCTAAGATATCTTTCCTTTCTTCAAGTCAGGGATTCAGAAGGAAGTCGTCAACTCTTTTACTCATTCATTGGTTCATTGCGTCATTCCCTTGCCTACTCACTACCACATACAGCAAATATTTATTAATGGAAGGTGGCAGTACTCAAGCACACTCCGGTACCACTGAGAACTTTAAAGATGTCCAAGCAGACTGGAATCGCAGTGGCAACCCGGGGGTCCTAGCACACTGCAATCATGTCTATCATGTCTATCATGTCCTATAACGAGGAGGTCACCATGGCCATGAAGGGAAGAGCTGTGTGGCCATCGCTGCAGACAGGCACTTTGGAATTCAGGCCCACTTGGTGACCACAGACTTCCAGAAACTCTTTCCCATGGGTGACTGACTGTATATCAGTCTGGCCAGACTCACAACTCATGTCCAGACAGTTGCCAAGAGCCTCAAGTTCCAGGTGAACCCGTATGAGTTGAAGGAAGGTCGGCATATCAAGCTCTACACCTTCATGAACATGGTAGCCAACCTCCTGTACAAGAAGCGGTTTGGCCCCTAGTACATGGAGCTCGTCATTGCTGAACTGGACCCAAAGACCTTTAAGTCCTTCATTTTCTCTCTAGAACTCATTGACTGTCCCATGGTGACTGATGACTTTGTGGTCAGTGGCACCTGCGCTGAGCAAATGTACGGATGTGCGAGTCCCTCTGGGAGCCCAACATGGATCCGGGGCACCTGTTTGAAACCATCTCCCAGGCCATGCTGAATTCTGTGGACCAGGATGCAGTGTCGGGCAGGAGGTCATTGTCCACATTACAGAGAAGGACAAAATCACCACCAGGGCACTGAAAGCCCGGACAAACTAACCCTTTCCCTGAGCCTGCCTCTTTTTTGTTTTGTTTTGTTTTAAATAAACTAACCTTTCTTTCAACAGCAACAACAAAAGATGTCCAAGGAACTACCATCTGGAACATGATCTGAACTACCAAAACTGACCAAACTGACCTTGATCATGCCTCTGTTCCCTAAGCTAGTCACTTCTCTCTAGTACTCAGCTTTATCACCCGTCAATTGGACTTGATATACATTTTCTAAGCTTCAGTCATCTGGTTGGTACCTACAAAATTTTGCCATATTCATCATCTGTATAATTGTTTAGAAACACACCTCATTTTATTGTGCTTTGCTTTATTGTGCTTTGCAAATATTATGTTTCTTACAAATTGAAAGTTATGGAAACCTTGCATAGGACAAGCATATTGCTGCCATTTTTTTCAACAGCATATACTCACTGTGTGTGTCTGTGAGTCACATTTTGGTAATTGTCACAATGTCTCCAACTTTTTCATTATAATATCTGCTATGTTGATCTGTGATCAAGGATCTTTGATGTTACCATTATTATAATTGTTTTGGGACACCACAAACCATGACTATGCAACACAACAAACTAAATTAATAAATGGTGAATGTGTTCTGACTGTTGACCAGCTTTTCTTCCTCTCTCAGAGGTCCCTCTATTTCGAGACACAACAATATTGAATCTATGCCAATTGATCATCCTGCAACGATCTCTAAGTGTTCAAGTGAAAGGAAGTATTGCCCGTTTCTCACTTTAAATCAAAAGCTAGGAATGATTAAGCTTATTGAGGAAGGCATGTCAAAAGCAAAGATAGGCCAAAAGCTAAAGATCTTATGCCTTACAGGTAGCCAAGCTATAAATGCAAAGGAAAAGTTCAGAAAAAAATAAAAGTGCTACTCCAGGGGCCACACAAATGATAAGAGAGTGAATCAGGCTTATTGCTGATGTGGAAGAAATTTGAGTGGTTTGGATAAAAGAGCACACCAGCCACATCATTCTCTTAAGCCCAAGCCTAACCCAGAGCCAGGCCTTACCTCTCTTCAATTCCAAGGGCTGAGGGAGGTGAGGAGGCTGCAGAAGAAAAGTTTGAAGCTAGTAGAGGTTGGTTCATGAGGTTTAAGGAAAGAAGCAATCTCCATAATATAAAAATGAAAAATGAAGCCGCAAGTGTTGATGGAGGAGCTGCAGCAAGTTATCCAGAAGAGCTAGCTAAGATCATTGATAAAGGTAGTTACATTAAACAAAAGACTTTCATTGTAGTCAAGACAGCCTTATATTGGAAGAAGATGCCATCTAGGACTTTCACAGCTAGACAGAGAAGTCAATGCCTGGCTCCAAAGGATAGAATGACTCTCTAGTTAGGGTCTAGTGTGGCTTGTGACTTTAAGTTGAAGCCAGTGCTCACTTACCATTCTAAAAATCTGAGTGTCCATATAAATCTGCTCTGCCTACACTCTATAAGTGGAACAAAAAAGCCCAGATGACAACACATCTGTTGGTTTACTAAATATCCTAGGCATGGTTTACTGAATATTTTAAGCCCACTGTTGAGACCTACTGCTCAGGAAAAAAATAGTTTTTTCAAAGTGTTGCTGCTCATTGACAATGCACTTCTTCACTCAAGAGTTTTCATGGAGATGTCTAAGGGAATTAATGTTGTTTTCATGCCTGCTAACACAACATCTATTCTGCAACCTTTGATCAAGTACTTTTGACTTTCAATTGCTATTACTTTCTTAAAAAATACATATTGTGAGGTTATAGCTGCCATAGATAGTGATTCTTCTGATGAACCTGGGCAAAGCAGACTGAAACTCTTCTTAAAAAGGATTCTAGATATCACTCATGGTTCATGGGAGGAGGTCAAAATTTCCTGACACAACACAGTGGCCCCACTGTTCTAGTGAAAGGAAGAGTTGCCCTCTCTCACTCTAAATCAAAAGCTAGAAATAATTAAACTTAGTAAGGAAGCCATGCCAAAAGCCAAGAAAGGCTGAAAGCTAGACTTCTTGCACCAAACAGCAAGGAATTTGGAAGATGTTGATTCCAACCCTCATGGATGACTTTGACGGTTCAAGACTTCAGGAACTGAAGAAGGAAGTAATTGCAGACAAGGTAGAAAAAACAAAAGAACTGGAATTGGAAGTGGAGCCTGAAATGTGACTGAATTGCTATGATCTGATAATAAAACTTTAACAGATGAGGAGCTACTTCTTACAGATGAACAGAGAAAATGATTCCTTAAGACAAAATCGACTGCTGGTAAAGATGCTCTAAGCATTGCTGAAATTACAACAAAGGATTTAGAATATTACATAAACTCAGTTGTTAAAGCAGCAGCAAAGGTTGAGAGAACTGACTTTAATTCTAAAAGAAATTCAACTATGAGTAAAGGACTATCAAACAACACTGCATCCTACAGATAAATCTTTGTGAAAGGAAGAGACAGCTGATGCAGCAAGCTTTATTGTCTTATTTTAAGAAACTGTGGGCTGGGCGTGGTGGCTCATGCCTGTAATTCCAGTACTTTGGGAGGCCGAGGCAGGAGAATCACTTGAGCTCAGAAGTTCAAGACCAGTGTGGGCAACATAGTGAGACATAGTCTCTACAAAAAAAAAAAATTAGTCAAATGTGATGATGTGCACCTGTAGTCCCAGCTACTTGGGAGGCTGAGAAAGTAGGATAACCTGAGCCCAGGAGGTTGAGGCTGCAGTGAACCAAGATTGTGCCACTACATTCTAACCTGGAAGTCTCAGCAAAAAAAAGGAAAGAAGGAAGGAAGGAAGGAAGGAAGGAAGGAAGGAAGGAAGGAAGGAAGGAAGGAAGGAAGGAAGGAAGAGAAAAAGAGAAATGCCACCCAAGCCTGCAGCCTGGTTCACCCTGATCAGTCAGCAGATAGCAACAACAAGGCAAGACCCTCCACCAGCAAAACATTAAGACTCTTTGAAGACTCAGATGATTGTCAGCATTTTTAGCAATAAAGTACATTATTTGTAGACATAATGTTATGTTGCACACTTAGCAGAGTACTGTATAGTGTAAATGTGACGTTTCTATACACTGGGAAACCAGAACATTTGTGTGACTCACTTTATTGTGATATTTGCTTTATTGTGGTGTTCTGGAACCAAATCCATAATATCTTCATGGTACGCCTGTACTTACAATATTTTTCTTAAATTATCTTTTTTTATGTACTTATTCTCACAAGGAAATTGTATATCATCTTTTATATGTATATTCATATTTAAATATATGAATTCAATGTCACATTCAAAAATAAAAGGTAACCTCAAAAAAGAACCGTAAGCAAAACACAGCTATTAAATCCTAACTGCACATTTTTGCCAATGGGACATTCTAAGAATGATGTTTGCCCCCTCCTCGTTGCAAACCATAACAAGCAGACTATCTACATGCCCATGAGAAGTGAAAGAGGTTTGCAAAGGCAAAGCACTCTCACTGTGTGATTCAGAGTCATTTATTTTCACATTCTTGAACCTTGTCGAATCATCCACACCTACCAGTATCACTCATGCTACACTTTGGGATACACAATACAAGCTACACCAAGACTAGTTTTTAAGACCTTGTTTCATTGGCCTTGCTGGGCAGCCTCATGTGAATGACTCAGTCATTCTGAACCTCAGTTTTCTCGTCTACAGAATGGAAATAATATAGCTGATCCTCAAGGTTGTTGTGAGGAGTTAATAGCATACATAGCCCTGCTTTGATTTCCAAGTTTTCTCCTTAGATCAAATATCAGAAAGAAAGAGAGAGAGAGAGAGAAAGAGAGAGAGAGAGAGAAAGAAAGAAAGAAAGAAAGAAAGAAAGAAAGAAAGAAAGAAAGAAAGAAAGAAAGAAAGAAAGAAAAGAGGGAGGGAGGGAGGGAGGAAGGAAAGAGAAAGAGAGAGAGAGGGAGGGAAGGGGGAGGGAGGAGGAAGGAAGGAAAAGAGAGAAAGAAAGAAGAAAGAAAAAAACAAGTCTTGTGACAATCTTTGTAGGTGGCCTTTTGAATCATTCTTAGGGGATGAGATAGCAAAACAGAACAAAATAAAAATCCTGGGAGTTAACTCCCTTTGAGCTAGATAGCCTTATCCTATCATTCAGCCCCTCTGTGCCTCAGTTTCCCTGAGTACAACATGAAATCAGAAAGGCTATCGTGCCTGCCCTTGTTACAGAAATCCATGGGATAATGAAAGTTCTTTTAACCTGCCAGGTGAGAGACACACATACTCGTAACAATTGCAGAACTCCTGGGAATGAATCCACCGGTGCTTCTTTGTGTATTTTTAGTTGTGCCTGGACAGGTCAGGGGGCAGCGAGAGACGGGAGGCTTGGGACAAGCTATGTGGAACAGCTGCATGAGGAAGATGTCAGAAGGAGGTGTACATGCTTGGAGCTGGGGTAAAAAGTTCTGCAGGAGTCCAAGGAGAGAACAGAGAGGCCACGACTAGGAAGGAGACTGAGGGAAAGAAGAAATGGAAGAAGGCGTCAGGAGCGAGGAGGGGTGACTTCGAAAATTCGCCCTCTGGCATCGGAATCTTTGGCAGGCTCTACACTTTTGAGGTTCAAGTTTGTTTATTCTTGGCAAAATGCAACTGACTGTTTCTAAGAGAAAAGTCTTTAAAAGGCTTATAAAATCTACTCAAAAGGCTTTCTGGACATCAAATAGCTCATAAAAAGGAACATTTTGATGAGTTAAGTGTAAATGAATCAGAAACATACGGATTCCATTTCGCCTAATCTGCCGTTGGATTTAGAAATGAAGGGGAAAACTGCTCAGAGCCAAATTCTTCAGGGGCTTTGCAGACCCCCAAAACCTTTGAAAGCCGTTGGCAATGCAAAGCGAATCCCTTACAGAACTCTGTCTTGTCCTCTTGAACTTGAGTGTCCAAGGAAGGCCCCCACTGGAGGATTCATTCTGAGTGAAAAAGGAAATAAAAAGGATAAACATAACGTGTTTACTCGTCCTTGGACCTTTGCTTGGCACGTCACAGCTACCATTTACTGAGGATGGGGACACCCTTGATGTCATCTGAGAGACAAGGGAGCACAGGCGTGGAAATACCAAGAAGATAGGGTGCTAATCCCAGCTTCCCCAAGGACCAGCTCTGTGAAAGTAATGTACTTTGGCCTCAGTTTCCCCATCTGTAACGTATGTCTAAAAGGGACATCGAGGTAGAACTGCAGCAAGGGTTAAAAAAAATTGTTGTAAAACCAGTGCCGAGTGCATAAAAAGGACCCAGTCAAGACTGGCCATCATTATAATACACAAACCTTATGGAGGGAGCACTATTGTTATCCTCACCTTAAAGTCAAAAGGACTAGCCAGGTGCAGTGGCTCAAGCCTGTAATCCCAGCACTTTGGGAGGCCGAGATGAGAGGACTGCCTGAGCTCAGGGGTTCGAGACCAGCCTGGACAACTTGGTGAGACCTCATCTGTATAGGAAATCAAAACATTAGCCAGGCATGGTAGTGTGCACCTGTAGTTCCAGCTACTTAGAAGGCTGAGGCAGAAGGATTGCCTGAACCCATCTGGTCGAGATTGCGGTGCCCATGAGCATGCCACTGTACTCTAGCCTGGGCAACAGAGTGAGATTCCAGCTAAAAAAAGAAGTCAAAAGAACTTAGCCCAAGAATGATCCAGAGATTCAACCCAGGTTCCATATCCACTGGAGTAGTAGAAGCATGGTTTTGATCTAAAGCCTTACGATCCCACAGCTAAGGGTCTTGTCACTTGTCCACTACTTCCACAAGGGCCCTAGCAGAACTGATCACACTCCAGAGACCTGGAATTAACTTCCCAGAAAGTTTCATGCTGGGGCCTCACTTCAACCCCATACTGGTGGCTGGACGTAAGCTAAATGGACTCTCCTCAGGAACGCCCAAGGTCTCTCTGATGCCAAGACAGAGCCAGCCCACACCCTCCATTGGAGGTGTTAAGGGATATCCCTGGCTTCAAAGCTTTTGACAGGTTAATGGAATAACAGAGAAGAAGCCGAAGATGAAAGGAAAGAGAGAAAATTGGAATCTTACTACATTTTCCAAACACTGTCTCTCTGACTGATGCTGTATAATATGGCTATAAAAATCCACAAAGAAAAATCTAAAGTAAAAAAAAGAAAAGTGTATGTAAATTGGCCAGGTGGATAATACTTGGCATGTTGTACATGTTTTCACACATGGTTTTATCAAAGGGGATAATTACAACATATGGAAAATAGAACATATTGTTTCCATATGAGAGATAAAGAGAGAGCGTTATAAGTGATTAAAAGGACTTAAGGGTGCAGAATGTTCTCCTAATGAGAACTGCTTGTGTCCTAGAACTATAGTCTTTTTTAGCAAGAATTGCAGAAGTCTTTTTACTATTCTGATAGAAGGAAGGCTTCTCAACTTATTTGTAAATTCGGCAAAACTTCTTTTTTGGAAGTTAGATAGCATCACTTGGGCATTCTCCTTTTCATTTTCTGACTCTGTTTTGTCCAGGGATTCACTAGACAAGCCTTTGAATCTGCCTTCTTCTCTAACGGACCTCACCACCAAGTTGCTGATGGAGTTAAGAAAACCTGGAGCCCAATGATAAAAAGACAAACAACCCAATTAACAAATGGGCAAGTGACTTGAATTGACGTTTTCCCAAATAAGACATAAAGCGGCCAAAAAAGCGTGTGAAAATATGCTCAACATCATTTAGTCATTAGGAAAATAGGCTCCTACTTCTTCACACCCACTAAGATGTTTATAATCAAGAAAATGAAAATAACAAATGTTGACGACGATGTGGAGAAGCTAGAACCCTCACATGTTGCTGGTGGGAACGTCAAGTGGTGCAGTCGCTGTGGAAAACAGTCTAGCTATTCCTAAAAAAGTTAAACATAGAGTTACCACAAGACTCAGCAATTCTTTTTCTAGGTCTAGACCCAAAAGAATGAGAAACAAGTACTCAAAAAAAAAATACTTATACACTAATGCTCCAAGTAACAAAATCCACAATAGCTAAAAAGAGGAAATAACCCAAGTGGCCAACAGATGAACAGATACAATATTGCGTATCCACACCATGGACTATTAGCCATAAAAAGAAAGAAGTTAGTGATACACACTACAACATAGAAGAGCCTCAGAAACATTATACTAAGTGAAAGAAGCCAGACACAAACGGTTACAATTCCACTTATATTAAATACCCAGAATAGGCAAATCCGTAGAGATGAATCGCAGACTAGTAGTTGCCAGGGGATAGGGGGAGGAAGAAATAAGGAGAAACTGCTTAATGGGATGGATTTTCCCTTTGTAGTGACGAGGGTTATTGTAACTAGGTATAGGTGATAGCTGCACAACACTGTGACTGGATTAAATGGCACCAAATTGTTCACTTTAAAATAGTTAATTTTATGTTACATAAATTTCATCTCAATAAGAAAATACAAGCAGGGCATGGTGGCTCACACCTATAATCTCAGCACTTTGGAAGGTGGAGGCAAGAAGCTTGCCTGAACTCAGGGGTTCGAGACCAGCCTGACAACTTGGCGAGAACTTGTCTCTAAAATAAATCACAAAAGTAGCCAGGCGTGGTGGCGCACACCTGTGGTCCCAGCTACCTGGAAGGCTGAGATGGAAGGATCACCTGAGCCCAGCAAGTCAAGGATGTGCTGGGCCGTAAGTGTGCCACTGCAGCCTGGGTGATAGAGTTAGACTGACTCACAAAAAAAAAAAAAAAAGAAAAGAAAATACAAAGGCTGGAGCTCACCTTTCTGCCCTCCACCTGCAGAGCCAAGAACACCTGACCTTGGCCTCAACTCAACACCAATAGTTGTAGTTTCCCCAGAGCTGACCTCTCAGGTACTATCACTCCTGTACTGGAACTCAGCTAGATGGGCCTGGTGGTGAGGATCAGCTTGCTTCTTGGAAGCATTCTAATAAGATGTGGCTTCACAAGACCTGTACCTCTTCAACTTTTTTTTTCTTTAAATCTTTAGCTTTGTTATTTCCTAGAAAAATAATCCTGACAGATTTAAAGAGAGCTGGCCCTTTTGTCAGTCTGTTTCTGGGCTGCCTCACTTGAATGACAAGGAAGCAAGCAACCATTGAGAATGTTGTGCCTTCATAACCAGGAGGTGGCCTGCCTTGATGCTGATAATAACAGATAAAGATTCAGATCCCACATTTTCCCACTTACTGTGATCACCAGAGCAAGCCACTACATAAACTTCTTTATCTGTAAAATGGGGGTAACCATAACTTAAGGTGTCATGAAATCAACATAGCATATGGCATATAGAAATTGCCTAAATAATGTCTTTCCTTTTCCTTTCCCACTATACTGGCCTGGTCTAAAAGTTTGAAAATGGGGATGTTGAAGCCCAACAGAGAATAAGACACATGTGAAAAGGGGATTTAAGATGGGGCATTAGCTCACCAATGGTGTACCATCCCTGTACATTTGGAAATAGATAGGATTTCCCCTTCTCTACAAACCTGGGAAAGCTGTGACCCAGAGAGATTAAGTAACTTGATAAATGTCACACAGCAGATCAGTCACAGAGCAAAAATTAGATCTCAGGTGTCTGTAATTCCTAAGCTGCTCACTGTGTGATGTATTGCACAATCTATTTTACAATCTAGGAATCAGGAAGGAAGAAAAGGTTTACCACTCTCACTACAATTGTGTAGGCGCTAATTCCTGCATTACTCTGGGTACTACTCTCTTGCTCAGTGATATGGACCTATTCAGGATCATGCTCTGCCAGAAAGGGTGCACTGGCAGAGTGGAATATCTTCAAGCTGAAGGTCATTCATTCCCTACATATCTCTAGCAAGAAAGAAAAAAACATAATAATCCCCTTTAAAAAATATTAATTTCCCAGAATTTGTTCATTCAGCAAATATTTATTGATTTTTTTGTTATGTGCCAAGCTCTGTTCCAGGAGCCAAGAACACAAAGACCCTGTGCACATAACACATACAGGCAAGCGGGGAAGATAAAAATGAATAAGTTCGAGAAAAGTTAAGAGAATGTCAGAGCACTAAGAAGAGAATAAAATGGAGGATGTGATTTAAAAATTGTGCATGCTGCCAGGCTCGGTGGCTCAGCCTGTAATCCCGCGCTTTTGGGAGGCTGAGGTGAGTGGATTGCCTGAGCCCGTGGGTTCAAGACCCGCCTGGGCAGCGAGACCTCATCTCTACAATAAATCAAAAAATCAGCCGGGCATGGTAGCGCATGCCTGTAATTCCGGCTACTCGGAAGGCTGAGGCGGAAGGATCACCGGAGCCCAGCAGATCGAGGCTGCGGTGGCCGGGAGCGGCCACTGCACTCCAGTCTGGGCGACGGAGTGAGACTCCAACTCAAAAAAAAAAAAAAGTGCATGCTAATTTTATTTAAGTGGGCATGGAGGTCTTCTCTGATGGATCATTTGAGTAGAAACCAAAATGACCAGAAAGAGCCAGCGAGGACCTGGGGGAAGAGTGTTCCAGGCAAAGGGAATAGCATGTACGAGTGCTCTGAGGTGGAAACAAGTCTTGTCATGTTTGAAGAACAGAGCAGCTGTATGGTCAGGGTGGAGCAGGCCAAGTGGGTAAGAGATGAAGACAAGAGACAAAGGCAGGGATGGGGAGGCTCAAAGCCAAGGCGTGACCTTAAATTACCCAAGAAACACAATCTCACCGCGGAAAACTTAGTGCAGATCAACCAAAAGATTTCGGAGATCATGGTCACCCATAATCCCAACACCTAGGGAAGACTAACCAATGATATTTGAGTACATATCCTTTCAAACATTTTCTTTCATATCAAATCATAAATTTGCATTTATAGGAGTAGGATCCTATACTACATCCACGAAACTGACTTTTAAATGTATTTTATTTTATTACGTATTTATTAACTGAAACATGGTAAACCTCTTTCTATGTTAGTACACTTAGATACACAGTGTCAGGAAATAGTAGGGATACAATAAATATTTGTAGAAGAAATGAATGAAGGACACAAGGAAAGGAGAGGGAAGGGAGAAAGAAAAAGAGGAAGAGAGAAAAAAAGAAAGGAGGGAGGGAGCAGAGAAGGAAAGAATTACTTTTAACCACTGCTTAGCCTTCCAGTGCCTGAACATTGCTTCATTTCTTAACCAATTTTCTACTGTTGATCTCTAGGTCATTTCCAATTTTTCTTGCCTTCAACAATGTCATGGTGACCATCTTTGTCTTCACACCTATTCACTTCTTCAGTTACATTCTTAAAATAAACATCCCAAAGTGGAATTCCTAGGGAAAGTGGTTTGCAGGGTTTTAAAAAACTTGCCCTCCAGAAAGCTTTATCAGCATGGCCTCTCATCAGCAATGTTCAAGGGTGCTGGGTTTCCCTCACTGACATAAGCAAAATGTTATTTTAAGAGAGAAATTTTAAAACCCACGCACACAAAACCAGAGGCATCAGGATCAGTTTCCTGAACATCTCTGGAGTGCTACAAGATCACCTTGTTTCACTTTGTCACATAAGCGTATTTTTCTACCTGAAGGTTGGGACACTAACTCTTCTGACCCTCTCTGCTGCTTGAGACCTTTCTAAGATGAACCATTTTAGATGTGAAGAAATGAGACCAGTTGAGTGGGGAAAATCTTCTCCATTTCTGGGGTTGGAGTTACAGAAAGACCTGCCCCAGATGAGATGCTCCCTTCTCTCAGCAAAATTAAGAGGTGCAAACAGATTCCTGGTGTGACTGCCAGGCTGTTTCAAAAGCCACTGGTTTTAATATTGGTTTGGCAGCTCTTATAATGATTTCTTTTTTTAAAGCACAGGACTTGGAGGCCAACCTCAGAATGTAGCCATGAACCCGGCCATGAACCCAGCCATGAACCCAGCTATGAACCCAGCCTGAGCTAGGACTGTTAACAATACTTCACACATCCCTCCCAGCTTTTAACAAAGACCCCTTTCCAGGGTCCTTGCTTTTGTCTTCCCATTCTCTTTCAAGAAAGACCTCAGGGTTCCCAAATTATAGAGGAAAGAATAACTGAAGATGAGATATGTCCCATCAAGGTTGATGATACTAAGAATGATATGGGCGGGCTTATTGATGTCCTCTCAAATCTTTCCAAGTAGAAGAAATACTATTGTTCCCAGATAAAAGATAAGGAAACTGAGGCCTGGAGTGAAGTGTTAACTCTAGCCTCATCACACTGTGGCCAGCAGCAGAATCAGAACTAAAGTCAGGCCTTCTGGTGTCTTCTCAATGTCCGGTGAATGTGTCTTCTTTCCTATAAACCTGTGCTTCAAATGTTACCTTCACTATGACCTTTTCTCTTTAGTGCCAGGGAGCTGAGAATGCAGGGAGCCAACACATGAAAAACTAGACATGCTGGGAACTTGCTTAGAAAGGTCAAATATGGAGCCAGGTGGAGAGGCTCATACCCGTAATCTCAGCACTTAGAGAGTCTGAGGCAGGAGTTTCTCGAGGCCAGGAGTTCAAGACTAGCCTAGGCAACCTAGTGAGACCCTCTCACTACAAAAGAGAGCAAAAAAGAATTAATTAGCCAGGTGTAGTTGCAAGCACCTGTAGTCACAGCTACTTGGAAGTCTGAAGCACTCTAGCCTGGGCAACAGAGTAACACCCTATCTCTTAAAAGAAAAGAAAAGCCAAATATTGACAGGAAAAAAAATGGAAGAAAACTCTTTCCTGCCATTTCACTGACCTAACAAGCAGTCCTTAAGTAAAGCTCTTCCTTCACCTTTTGAAATTGGTTTTTAAAGTCATTGCTCCATCCATGGACTCAACAGACAAGAATGTGTGGCAGGTAGGGTATGGCCCATTCCAGCCCCTGTATTTTTCTGAGAGTCCAGCTGAAAATGGAGTCTGGCAGACCTCAGCGATCTGGCAAGGAAAGGGACAGAAGCAAAGCTTCCAGAAGCATGTTTGGCATAAGGATGGATCTTCTATGTCTTAAGCCTTAACTGCAGGGCTCCATGGGGTGCTGGGGTAGGGAGGACATGGTCTCAGGGCTGTAAAATACACACAATGAAGACCCGTGTCAATGCTTAGCCCCATGAAGTAAATAAAGCAACCTCCTCTCTGCAATGGAAAGGAAAAAAAAAAGCTGTTTCCTCAGGCAGGTTGATAAAGGAAGACTTTCAGACCCTGGGGTTCATTCACCTCAGTTATTTTTCTAAGGTTCTGTTTGCCTTGTCCCCCACTAATTGGCTCACTCTGCCCATGCATTTACCTAATGTATATTATTGACACATGAAAGGCCAGGCGCAGCCATCCCAGAACAGGACTCCGGCCTCTGTTACACGGTGCACCTACAGCAAACTGTTGGCTTGGAAGAAGCCAGGCTGCCTGTGTATCCGGCTCTTCCCATCCCAAGTTCCAACCCCCAGCCCTTGCGTTCTCCTCCACGCATCCAGCCAACCATCAGGAAACTGTATATTCCAGGAAACAAGCAAAATGCCACTCACAGCCCACACAACGAAGAACCAGCAAAGGAGAATGCCGGTGAGCCTCTCTTTACTTACACCAAAGTTGGGTGTGAATCTGCGACGAAGTTCGTCAAAAAATGTCTGAAGAGCCTTTGATGTGTCCGTCATCTTTCTTAAGAGCTCTGGTGTGTGCTGTGTCTCAGAATTGGTGACCAACAGCTACAGAAAGTGTGTGATCTGGCCAGAGACTGTGACCACGATGTTACTCTCATTTTGCAGATGAAGAAGCTGAGGCTTAAGGAAATTAAGAAACGGATCCAGATTTCTCAACAAACAAGTGATGGTGCCAGACGTGCAAGCTAGGAGGTCCTAGCCCATAGCTTGTGTTTGCTAGAGCTATATAATCCAATATGGTAGCCACCAGTCACTCATGGCCACTGAATACTTGAAATGTGCTGGTTCCAATTGAGATATACTGTAAGTATAAAATACATACTAGATTTCTAAGCTATAATACAATAAAAAAGTATGTAGAATGTTATCTTTACATGTTTTTATCTACATCTTTTATCTTCTTTATACCAGTTTTATATTTCTATATAGAGCCCATGCTGAAATGATAATATTTTTGTTATATTAGGTGAGACAAAATATATTAAAATGAATGCCAACTGGGTTTTTTTTCTTTTTACTTTTTTTTAAAGATGTAGTCTTACTTTGTCACCCAGGCTGGGGTGCAGTGGCACCATCATAGCTCACTATAGCCTCAACCTCCAGGGCTCAAGCGTTACTTCCACCTCAGCCTCCCAAGGAGCTGGGACTAGAGGTGCAAGCCACCATGCCTAGCTAATTTTGTTTTAAAAATTTATCTAGAAACCAGGACTCACTCTGTTGTCCAGGTTTGGTCTTGAACTCCTGGACTAAAACAGTCCTCCTGTCTCAACCTTCTGAGTTGCTGTGATTACAGATTCTAACCTCCTCCTCACCCCTCCCATCTAGGCAAAGCACTCCTGGGTGCCTTTTGGGTGGTGAGAGAAGTTAGACCAAGAAGTTAGACCAGGATTTCTCAAGGCTTCTGCAACACCCTGGAGGATTTGGGAGGTGGGAGAGGCCAAGGGGGGAAAACCTTCTACCCCTCTTCACCCACCCTCTGCTTTATTCCTACTTTGCCTCTTTTAGATATTGCATTACAATTGTGTTTGCTTGGAGGGAAAAAAGAAAACAATGTTTGAAAAAACCCCTAAATGAGAACACGTCTTCGAGTTTCCAGTGCCTGCTCAGTAAGTGAAGAAAAGAGGGAGAAGGTGATGTTTAAAAATGGTGCCAGGCCAGGCGTGGTGGCTTGTGTTTGTAATCTCAGCACTTTGGTAGGTTGAGGTGAGAGGATCACTTGAACCCAGGAGTTCAAGACTAGCCTAGGCAACATAGCAAGACCTCATCTCTACAAAAATCAAAATGTTAGCCGGGTGTGGTGGTGCACACCTATAATCCCAGTTACTGAGGATGTTAAGGCAAGAGGATTGCTCGAACCTAGGAAGTCAAGGCTTCAGTAAGCCATGATGGTGCCTCTGCACAGCCTGGACAATAGAGTGAGACCCCAGCCGGACTCGGTGGCTCAGCCTGTAATCCCGCGCCTTTGGGAGGCTGAGGTGGATGGATTACCTGAGCCTGCGGGTTCGAGACCCACCTGTGCAGCGAGATCTCATCTCTACAATAAATCAAAAAATCAGCCGGGCGTGGTAGCGCATGCCTGTAATTCCGGCTACTTGAAAGGCTGAGGCGGAAAGATCGCCGGAGCCCAGCAGGTCAAGGCTGCGGTGGCCAGGAATGGCCACTGTACTCCAGTCTGGGCACCAGAGTGAGACTCCAACTCAAAAAAAAAATAGAGTGAGACCCCAACAAAAACAACAAGAATGATGCCAAAGTGGAGGCGGCTCAGATCTGCTTCTGGATCATTCAATCCATATCAAACACCAAGTGGGTGTTTGCTCTGAGTAGTGAGAACACAAGAGTATGGCTCAACCAGGAGATGGAGAGGACAGAAACAAAGACAGTGGCACCAGGAGAGAGGGACTGGAGGGTCTTGCAGGCAGAGTCCATAGAGCAAAAGCCAGAGCCCTGTGTATTGGGCTGCATCCTCAGCCCTCGTCTCGCCAGCCCTCCTTCTCTGCCTGCCATTCCATTTCACAGATGATAAAACTGAGCCCCAGAGAAGGCACGTGGCTTCCCAGGGTCACATGCCCTTTCATGCATCCATTCAACATAGAGTCACAGACGATCAGTCAGGTTGTCAGAAGTCAAGAAAGACCCGGGTCCCTTCTGTGTTAGAATCTCCTGGAGTCTCTGGTCATGCCATCCTGACCGTGACCAATCTTGTCAGATCTTGGAAACTAAGCAGGGTCAGGCCCAGTTGAATGGAAGAATCTCCTGGAAATATTCACAGAAAGGTCAGACAAGGTCACATGCAAACCAAGGTGCAATTTTGTGTTTCTATGTAACAAATTAGCACATTGAACACCACCCTGAGAACAGCAAAGCAGTATAATTGTGCTGTTCACAAGTTAATTGAAAGATTTATGTGAAATCAAAGGATGTACACACATAACTGAATATACAAGATGTATCCTCAGTAGAAACCACAAGTTTAGAGTCTTGTGACAAATCTCACCTTCTTTCCATGCTGTTGAGACATTTCTTCATGTGGATGTATGGCCATTAGTGGATAACCTCAAACATCTGAATTTTTTTTTTTTTTTTTTTTTTTTGAGTCAGGGTCTCACTCTGATGCCCAGGCTGGAGTGCAGTGGCACAATCATGGCTCACCACACCCTCGAAATCCTGGACTTGGGCAATCTTCCCTCCTCAGCCTCCAGGGTAGCTGGGACAATAGATGCCACAATGCCTGGCTAATTTTTTTTATTTTTTGGGGGGGGGGGTCTACACTGGTGAACATTTAAAGTAAAACCCTTCAAGAACATGAGGCCAAAATCAAATAGCCTTACAGGCATCTACTTTAAGCCAAGCTTTATGAATGGGAAGATAAATGGTACAGGCAGACATTGGCCTCACAGATACCTCTGTCAGCGGGGCACCCAGAGGCAGGGACAGTGCAGGTTGCTCAGCGTGTGACAGGCAAACCCAGGGGCCTAGGCAGGCCCAGAGAAGACACAACACAAACCAGAGGAACGGGTAACTCCCAGCCCAGAGAACTGCTCCCCCACAAACCGCCAGACTCAGGCAGCTGATTCTGCCAGAAGCTGTTCTCTTGACACTGGGGTTGGACTGCAAGCTCGGGGCTCCCTGTGGCTTGAAGCACCCAGGGGACAGCCCTTTGGGGAGGCCATCCCTGACAATTTTGCAGCCCAGTGACTCAGGCTTCCTCCCTGGGAACCGAGACCCCATGCACCCCAGCACACCCTGCGTCAACGGAGTCAGAACGTATTAGAGCGAAGTTTGGTTCCCCAGAGCCCCTTGTCTCAGCAAAGCCAACTAATTCAGATTTAACCTTCCTCTTAATAGGCCGCGTTGCTGAGCCCTCTAATTAATGCCACATGTTTCCCTCAGCTGTCATCCTGAATAAATGTTTACAAAGCTATTAACGTACTGTATTTGTAAATCGGACTGCTCGACTTTGGGGAGTCATGTGGTATGCATTTTCTCCTCAAAGATGGAAAAGGCTTAGCAATAATAAATACATTGTTTTGCAGCGATGGGAGCAAGGCGTTGCCTGGAAAAAAAAATTTATTGCTAGCTTCCTGAGACAGCGTGGCTGTGTGTACGTGAGGAATCGGAACTTTTCTCGAGTTCAGAAGAGCTGCCAGAGGTCCGATTTGGTCCAGGTGGAGGCTGAGAGTGGGATAACTCCAGGAGCAGAAGAAAATGCTGGTCCAAGGTCTGAAGAGCCAGGCTGTGATTCCAGATCCTTTGCTCACCAGCCCTGTGACATTGGGCAAGCTAGTTTCTTCCCATGAACTCAGTTTTTCCATCTGAAAAATGGGAAGTTGGGATTTAGTACAAGAATTTTCTGTCTTGGATCCAGGATTCTAGTCTGATTCCTTCTCTGCTTGTCTCTATACAACACCAGGAATGGACCAGGCATGTTGACTCATACCTATAGTCCCAGCACTTTGGAAGGTCAAGGTGAAAGGAACACTGGAGGCCAGGAGTTCATAACCAGACTGAGCAACAAAGCAAAACTGCATCTTTATATTAAATAATAATAATAATAATAATAATAACAACAATACCTGACCAGGCTCAGTGGCTCAGCCTGTAATCCCAGCACTTTGGGAGGCCAACGTAAGTGGATTGCCTGAGCCCACAGGTTCGAGACCAGCCCGGGCAACTTGGCAAGACCTCATCTCTACAATAAATCAAAAATTAGCCGGGCATGGTAGTGCACGCCTGTAATTCCGGCTACTTGGAAGACTGAGGTAGAAGGGTCTCTGGAGCCCAGCAGGTCGATGCTGGGGTGGCTGTGAGTGTGCCACTGCACTCCAGCCTGGGCGACAGAGTGAGACTTCAATTAAAAAAAATTTTTTTTAATAATAATAATGATAATACCTGAAATGATCCTGCATAAATCCTTCAAGCATAAAGGTACTCATGGCCCTAAAGATAAAGTCCTAATATCTGAGCATGAAACCCCAGGCTCAGCATGATCTGGCCTACTTGCCTCTCCAGGCCTGTCTCTGCTCATTTCTGCCTCATTCTAGTCAGGCTACGTTGATTGTCACTTTCCTGAAAGAATTGTCACTTTCCTGAAAGATTGTCACTTTCCTTGCTGTCATTTCTAAGCCTTTGCCTATGCTGGGTCTCCAACCAGGAACACCTCTTCCCTTTCTCCCTGGCCTATTTCTACTCATTATTGGGGTCTCAACTTCCATGGTGCCTCCCCTGGGAAGCCTTCCTTGCATCTCAGTTCTGGATCAGAGTTCCCTCACAAATGCACCCCACATTTATGTGTCCTCCGCTAGAATGTAAGCGACAAAAGAGCAGGGACAATATCTACTTGATTTGATGTTATGTCCCAACACCTCACAAATGGAAAGTACATTCAGTCAATGTTGCTGAATGAATGTTAAGTGACAGGTGACAGGGGCCAGTGACCAGCACAAAGGAGAATGCAGAAGCTTTTCTAGACACTGTGCAGCTCCAGGAATTTGGGCCCACATCTATATTATTTTGCAGTGCCCCCTCTGTTGCTCTCAGTAGTACTAATAAGGGGCTCTGAGGGGTTGAGAATCTTGTTTAATATTATAAAACTAGCCTGGGACAAGAACTGGGATTTGTACTCAGACCATTAGTCTCTCAAAGCCTATGCTCTTAACCACAGTGATATCCAATCCCCTGACAATGCCACTGGCAGCAGAACTGCCACCACCACCCTGCACACCCGGTCCCCCATCCACAACCACCCATCTGAGTCTTCGTCCTGATATCTCACATTTACTGACATAAATGACTTTAGCACTCTGCTCCAGTTTTTCTCCATGTTTGTCATAATGGTTACCTAGAATGTACTAGTCAGGCTTCTCTGGGTATAAGTGACAGAAAGCCAATTCCAACTAAAAATAATCAGAAACAGAAAGAGGAAGTGATAGTAACTCTCCTCAAACCACAGAAAAGCCAGGGTGAAACTGGCCTGAGGGATGCCCCTAGCCAAGGGTGCAGAGCCAGCAGATCCCCATGTCTTGTTTCTGTTATTTCCTCTTCTTCTTTGGGGTTCATTTAATTCTCTCAGGCCACCTACCACCAGGAAGCTGGAATTGCCACTACACTTGAACAAACAACAATGAAGACAAAATTCTTCCCTACCAACCTCTGTGGAAAAATCCTAGGGAAGCAATTTGATTGGTCAAAACTGGGTCACATGCTCAAGCCTGAACCAATCACTATGGTCAGGGGTAGAATACTGTGATTGGCTCTTCCTGAAGGAGCCCTATGTTTAAAGTTGGAGGGGAACAGTTTCCAAAAGGAAATGGATAAAGAGAGTTACTAAAAGAGGGAATGCTAAGCAAAACAAAATACCAGTTGTCTATGACGCAGGTCCTGGGCTCAGTGGGATCCAGCCCATTGTTCTCCTGAAATTCACCTTTTGATGGAGAAGAGAAGCAAGTCAACACACAACCCAAGACTGGTGCCTAACTGTTGTCACAGAAGAAGGCAAAAAAAAAAAAGGATTGGTTGCCAAGAGGGCTTTGGGGTGTGGTGTTTGAATGAAGAGAAAGAAGAAAGGCCAGGGTAGTATAAAGAAGCAATGAAAGGCAGATCTGTTTGGGGTAGCTCACCATTGTATCAACAATGCCTAAGACAGAGTCTAGCACATAGTAGGTACTTAATAAATGTTCATTGATGTAGGAAGGTAGTGAATAAGAACATATGTCAAGACTAAGAAAGAAAAAGTGTTCTTGCTGATTAAAGAGCTTAAGAGTTGAGGTGGTGTGGAATTGAACCTACAAGTTGTGCAAATTAGACAAGTCATTTCCAGCATCAGAACCTCAGTCTTGGCCTCCATAAATGGGAGATAACACACCTATCTCCTATTTTTTGTGGGAGGGTAGCTTTTTTTTAAGTCAGATTCTCACTCTGTCACCCAGGTTGGACACACACAGCCACCTCAGCCTCGACCTGTGGGGTTGAGATGATCCTTCCACCTCAGCCTTCCAAGTAGCTGGATCCAAAGGCATGAGTCATCATGCCCAGCTACTTTTTTTGATTTATTATAGAGATGCAGTCTCACCAAGTTGCCCAGTCTGGTCTTGAACTCCTGAGCTCAGGAAATTCTCTCGCCTCCGCCTCCCAGAATGCTGGGATTACAGACCGTGAGCCCTTGCACCTGGCTTTACCTCCTACTGTTGAGGATGGAATCAAATATCATCTCCAAAGTGCCTGAGATCTTGCTGGGAAACCATGATGGCACACTCTTTTGTTTTTAAAGTCCCACTTCCTTCCTGTGGAGCTACATAGCTTGAATCTTCATGAAATAGAAATTGTACTTATTTACTTGTTTCAGCTCAACTTCTGGAGAGCAAGACAAAACAAGACAAAACAAAAGATCAAGACAAAGATGTTGGGAAAAACTAGTTTCCCTTGCAACAAAACATCTTTTTTTTTTTTTTTACAGAATCTCCATAGTGAATTGAAAACGGCTTTAACTGGTTTCATTCCAAGCAGCAGAAACAATTGCTGCTGACCTCACAACTCTTCCGAGGGAGAGCTAGCCCTGGAAGAGGTATTTGGAGCTCTGAACTCGCCTGTCTCTATTTAAAAATGAGTGTGAAATACCAACCCAGTTGAAACAGCAGTCTAAAACTGCCGCTGATGTCCTAGGACACAAAACCCAAGGAACGCAGTCCCCTGACACTTTGCTCTTAGCGCTACATATGCTCAGTATTTTGATCCCAGGAAGTCAGGAGCCTGGAGTTTTCACAGATATTGGCAGCCACGAGAAGATAACAAGGCAGCTGGACCAAAAGGGTGTTGACACTATTTTTGAGGATTCTATAAATTCACATTAAAATTTTCCCCTTTTTAAAAGCCTGGACAACATAGCGAGACTTTGTCTCTACAGATAAAACTTTAAAAATTAGCCAGGCCTGGTAGCACATACCTGTAATCCCAGCACTTTGGTATATCGAGGGAAAGGATTACATGAGCCCAGGAGTTCAAGACCAGCCTGGGCAACATAGCGAGAACTCGTCTCTACAAAAAATCATCCAGTCACGGTGGCGAGTGCCTGTAGTCTCAGCTATCCAGCAGGCTAAGGGAGAGGGATCACCAGTGCCCAGAAGGTTGAGGCTGTGGTGAGCCATGATCATATCACTGCAATCCAGCCTGGGCAACAGAGTGAGCCTCCTGACTCAAAAAAAATCCTCCTTTTAAAATCAGATCCTTCCTTTCCTTCTCATGTCTTCCACCAGCTTCTTTTCTTCCTGTTCTCTCTATCCTTCCTGCTTCTGTAACAATGGAAGGAAAATATTTATCCCCACAGATAAGTTTCAACCTCACAGTACTCCTCACCAAATCATATGGACAGAGTGGTGTCTCTTGTCCACTTAGGGGCACATCCCTCTCTTCTGTCCCTCCTAGTACCTCTATGAAACTGCCCCTTCTGGCTCTCTTGGGTTCAGAATTTCTCGACCAGAAGTTTAGCGAGACCAGGTTTTCTTTCGCCTGCATGAAGACTGCACACCTCACATCCAGCCTTTCAATTTTTGGCCACTCCTTGGATGTGCATAGGCAGGGCTTCTCCCCACCCCCATCCTCTGGCCCAGGAACTAGGGGTGAGCAGGCAGGTGGGTCGTATTTAAAACAGTGCTTTCCAAAGCCTGATCTGGTGCCGCGTCATGGGCGTGTGACCAGCATAGTTACAGGGCCTGCTTTCAGAAGGGCCCAGAACTGGGTCTAATGCCCGACTGTTGCTGTCTTGAAATTCTTAATAATTTTGAAGCAAGAAGCCCCACATTTTCATTGGACCCACAAATGATGTAGTGAATCTCGCCTGAGACATATAACCATGCACTGTTCGCAGGATGATGCTAGCTGCTACTCAGGTCAACTTGTTTTCATTCAACTCACTCCATGTGTACATCAATATACATGCTGGTTAGAGCCAGCATGGAACTTGATCACTACACTCCTGCTTTTGAGGCTCTTATGACTGAGGACGGGGGTAAATCTACTTACAGAAAAAAAGTGAGTCTGCGTAAAGAAAAATAGCCAGGCTCGGTGGCTCAGCCTGTAATCCCGCGCCTTTGGGAGGCTGAGGTGAGTGGATTGCCTGAGCCCGCGGGTTCATAGACCCGCCTGGGCAGCAAGACCTCATCTCTACAATAAATCAAAAATCAGCCGGGCGTGGTAACGCATGCCTGTATTTCCGGCTACTCA